>NW_027150587.1:5000-310000 GCF_001643675.1 Monocercomonoides exilis | reverse complement strand
AATTCTTTCTCTCATCTTGTAGAATATGCACACTGACTTATGAAGAGCTGTCGAAGCAAGTGAGAAATGTATTTGAAGAAGACGAAGACCTGGAAAACACATTGAGAGAGCTTAAAAACATAATGCAATAGATTTTTTTTTTTTTTTTTGAGAGGAAAACAAACAAAAATGGAAAAAAAGAAAGAAAAAGAAAGAAAATAAAATTTTAAAACACGAATGAAAAATTAATTTTGATTTCAGGGTTGCATGGAGAAGAAAATTATTATTTCAAGATGAGTTTCCTTTTTTTGTCTCTAAATTAAATACTAACTGATGACTTTTTTTTTCCATGTGTGCTGTGTATAAAGGAATAATCAGAAAATGTTAAGGAAGAACTAATTTGCATTCAATTTTCCTTTCAAAAATCATCTTCATATCAATTTTCTTGAATGTTCGCAAAATTGAAAATGATAAGCTGTTTCTAAACCAATTGTCAATATTATCAACATGGGATCCAAAATTCCAGATTGATTTTTTCAACTTATTTTCCTTGATCAACTTTTAATAACCAAGAAATTATAAAAATTTTTCGAGTGAAAAGAAAAGTGTGAAAAAAGTGAAAAGAAAATTGAGTGATAATTTCCAAATCCTAACAGCTTACAAAACATTCACTACCATTACTGTTTATTACATGAAAACAAATAATAGTTTTTCAGAAAATATGATTTTCATAATCAGAAATTAAAAAGAAAGAAAAAACCTTTCAAAAAGTTTTTCAAGCTTCAAAAAATGTCAGAATAATAACAAGCTGGAAATATATTTCAGTTGTTGAAAACAGTTCTTTTTTTAAGAAATAATTGTCAATATAGCGAATATAACCATAATCTAGTGAAGAAATTTTATGTTTATCATATTCTCTTTTGTGTCTAATTTAATTTGCAATGCAGCAGGTGAGTTTAATTCTCTTAATGAATTTCCACAACAAGTGAAGAGAAATAAGACTATAAAAGCAAATTCAGAACGTCAATCACTAAATAGTGATTGTTCGTGCTTATTTGTATTTTCGAAAACATCAGAAATAAAATCGCCGCTTACCACGTTAACTCAGAGTTCAATAAATTATAATAGGCCTTTATTTAGAGAATGGAATTCAACTTTAACTCTTTCTTTCATGAATTTCTATCATTTTGGAAAAAATGCATTAGTGGAAATAAGTTGCGATGGAACTGCAAAAATTAACAATTGCATTTTTAAATCGGATTGTGAAATGAAGAATTTAATCACTTCAAATGGGACAATTATTGAGATCAATAACATTTCATTAGTTTTTTCACGTTGTTTGCCAACTGCAAGTACTTTAATTCAAACAGGAGCAAGAGGTGGCATAACCTCAATCAAAGAGACTGCTTTATCGAGTTTAATTATCTGTGGGCAGCATCCTTTGTTCGAAAATGAATATTCACAAAAAATTTCTATTTATAATTGCCACTTCTTCAATTTTACAAAATCAATTCAAACTTCAGAACTTGACTCAAAGGATCCGAAAACAGTCATCCAATCTGTTGCTTGTTGTTTGAATTCAAATACATTCCAAAGTGTTGACAACGTATTTTATGGAGGACTTGTTAATGGGTTATTTGGTGAATCATATTCTTCATTTAATTCTTCTTTTATGCACTGCAGATGGACATATAAAAGTCATAAGACGTTTAGTGTTAATTCCACATTAATCCTTGATTCTTTTACCGATATTTCTCACAAAGGCGAAGGAGGTGCTTTAACGGTTGAGGGAGATGGAGGAGTTTTGAGTATTATTGAATGCTATTTTGAAGAATGCTGCTGTAAGTCAGAATCTTATTCACCAGACTTTGCTGGTGATAATGATTTTGTTGATGAAGAAAACGACAAGTATTCATTTGACGGATGTGGCGGGGCTATTTGTGTTTCATCAATTTCAAAAAATATAAATCTTTTGGTGAATGGTTCAAGGTTCTTGTACTGTGAAGCTTCAAATGATGGAGGCGCAATATGTGCAAAATGTTGCTTTGAGCTGGAAGACTCGTCGTTTGACAAGTGTATTGCAGAAAATGGAAATGGCGGTGGGTGTGTAATTTTCTCATCAAAGGATATATCATTTATTGAAACTTGTAAATTCTTTAACTGTTGCTCTGGTCCTTATTTGGAAGCATCAGAAACGAACGACCCTCGCATTATCACATCTTTTGCTTCTATTGGCTATTTGCACGGTGGGGGGGCATTGTGCTTTGTGTCATTAGAAGATACAATTGCAATTAGATCTTGCGAGTTTCTTCAATGCTTTACATCAAATGGTAGGGGAGGTGCTGTGTTTTTGTGTGGAAAACCGGCAATGAATTCTTTTGTTAAATTCGAGCGATGCAGATTTTACTTGAACACTGCCAATGAACATGGGCAAGATGTGGCTGCTGTATCGCTCTGGGAGAATTCGATACGCTGCAGGGAAATGTTTTTTGCATGCGAATCAAATAGTTTGGAACCAAAGGTTAGCATTGGTGAAAACGACAAAGATGGTACTTGGATGACAGGAGAATGTGATGGAATTGCAGATGAACTTGCATCAGATGGGAACACAGATGTTTTTATTGCAACTGCAGTTTGCTGTTTCGTTTTATTTTTTATTGTATTTGTTGTCAAAATGGTAAGTGTACTGTGCGAGTATTCAAATTGGGCATCTAATGATGCTGTGGATCTTTCAACAGAAACATTGACCGATGAGGATGGGCTGGATTCAACTCCAAGTGAGACTGCAACTCCAAACGCACTTTCACCTGATTTATCTCAGATGATAGGATCAGATGGCTCAAGTAATGAAAACGAATATCCACTTCAAAATTTTAACGATGGAGTTATGCAGTGATGATTCGAAAGACATTGGCTCATTTCGAAAAAGATTTGATATCTGCAACCGCAGGCAATTATTAGAATTTGATGCCATTCGTCCAGAAAGAAAAACACTTGCCAAATCTTTATTTCTTAAAAAAAAATTAATTGTGCCTTTAAAACAAATATTCATCTTCATTTATGATAATCACGGTATTTAACAAAAAAATATGTAACTTAATGTATTATTCTTTGATTTATAATTATGACTTTCCATTTATTAGCTTTATCAGATTATTTGTTGAGTTGATTTGTTCAGAGCAAAATGCTGATATTTCTCACTTCGCTGTTTTTTAATTTTTTTTAATTTTGAAAATGTCCCATTTGTGCGTTTATTGTTGAGACTTCAACAATTCAATCTTTTCTTTTCTTGATATAACTTTGTTTCTCGAGCATTCGAGGCTGCAATATATATTATACTCTCAGATATCTTTTTTTTTTTTCGGTCTTTTAAATAAAATATCTGTTGGGATGCCAATTTTTTCAACAAATTGAATCTTACCATGTTTTTTTCTCACCTTCTTCTTTCTCCTCTTCATCTTGCTCCAAATCAATCGAGCTGCCATTTCTCCCTTTCTTCTCATTCGTTTTCAAACCATTCATTTAAATTTGCACATTTTCCATATCTTTCCACACTCCTTCTGCACTTCCATCTGAAGTCATGCCCAAAGACACATCTGCTGCTTCTTCATCTGCTCTTGATATCTCCTCTTGGATGCCATCAGATGGAGAAGAACTACACGCTTCAGGTTCAACTGAATGATGCTTGTCTACCTCAGTCTCTGCCTTCACAAACCTCAGCAGACTCAGCCCAAGTGCCTCCACAACCAGCGGCGCCATCGCTTCTTCCAGCTTCCCCTGGTTCTCTTTGATTTTCTCCACAAACTCTCTGTGATCTGTCGGATACCCGCCTTTCTCCTCATTCCCATCATCTCCCTCTCTCCTTCCATCTTCTCCCTTTTCTTCTCCCTTTTTGCCTCCCTTTTCTCCTTCCTCTGCTTCTTCCCGCTCCTCCAGCACCGCCAGCGCAATCGCTGCTGGTGACAGAACCACATCCTCCATCCTCAGCCCCGCTGCCGACAACCCTTTCTCCACAATCTCTCCCACTTCGCACACTGCAACCCCTCACTCCATCACTTTCTCTTCCAACTTCACCACTTCACGTCTCGACTGCAGCGATCGCCAAATCTGCAGCGACGGGTCAAACAGATCTAAGATCGGTTGGAACGCAGTCACATCTGCTTCCGCAAAGGTTCGCTTTCTCCACGACTTCGTGCACACCGACGCTACAAGTGAATGAAGCGGCTCCACCAGCGAAACCGAAAGCATCGCTGAAAGCGCCACATCATATCCCCGCAGCAGCTGCAGAGACAGCAGCATGTGCCATGCATACTCACCAGCCGCCTCAAGCACCACAATCCGCATCCACCTCTCGGTTCCGCCCATCATTGATGAAGAAGTGTATGACGCCTCTGCCACTGACGCATCCGAAGGTTCGATCACATGTGATGTTGACAATGAATACAACACATCCCTTGATGTTTTCTTTTCTAACTTTCTCAAAGATAGGGAAAATGGAGCTGTCCGGAGCGCAGACTTTGTTGAAGAAGCTGAAAATGGATAAATGAAAGAAATGGAAGAGAAAGAATTGAAGAAGAAACAGATGATGATGGTATTAATGATATTTGAATTGAATGAGATGATTGAAGGCAGAAATTGACAAAAATGAAAAATGATTATTAAAAACAGATAGTTTTGTTGAAAACCTCTCTTTCAGGCTTTTGCATTTTCATTTTGTGCCTTTTTCCACTGGGCAATAACCTCAAAACCCCTTTCTCTTTCAACTCAATCCTCTTCATCTTTCCAACAAAAAATAAGAGAACATGCGTCAATTCATCTTTTCTTTTCTCTCTTCCACATTTCTAGCCTTCAATTTCCTTTTTTCACAAAAATCTTCTTTCCTCATAATTGTTCAATATCATGGACCAATGTCAGTTTTATTTTAAATATTTTGAATTTCATCTGTCGGTCTTAATTTTTCCTTTCCCACTTTTCTTTTTCTTCTTCAAAGATAACTAATTCCTGGCTCTTTCAACAGCCTTAAAAAAAAGAAAAAAAAAAAAGAAAGAAAAACAATATCTTTCAAATAATATGTTGGTTATGATCAAAAAACAAAGGCTATTCTTTTTTTGCTTTCACAAGCTAATCCTTGAGGCTTCTTCGCAATATCTTTTTCATTTCTTTTTATTAAGCAAAAATTAAATCGTTTGTATGAAGACTTTTTGTTTTGCTCGATCATCATCGATTCTTGCATATCATTTTTATTTTTTGAGATAAAAACAAATTTTGAACAAAAAGAGAATATTAATATATGAAACGAATGAAAACATCTTACGACGATGAGATTGATCGAAGAAACAAAGAGATGCCTTTGAATGAAAAGTTTGCTAGTATAATCATTTATTTGGATTGAACAATTTTGAACAAATTTTTGAATTTTTTGAATGCCTTTTGAAGAATTGCTTTATGAGCTTGAGCATTGCTCAACAGATGAGCAAAGACAGAAAATTGAAGAAATGAACGAACTAATGGAGGAGATGGGTAAAGAAGAATTCAAATCTGTTTTCACAAAAGAGTGGTTCAAAAGAATAAATCAAATGATTGAAGATAAGATATTATCATGGGAAAATGCAATTTTGTTGTTGAAGCATGTTGGATATTGCCAAACGCTGAAATGCTTTTATGATTTTGCATTTAAATATTCTTTTTTGAGCGATCGATTTCAGGAAATGATCATTGAAGAAAAGATGATGATAGAAGAAAAGGATGAAAAGCTTCTGGTTGATCTCTGCGAATGCTATTTGTTGTTGAACAGATGGCCTTCATCTGAAATGTCTTCAATAATTGCACCTTGCATTCTGAAAGTTGCCTTGAAGAAAGAAGAAAATGAGGAGACACAGAAAGAAGTGGAAATGGCTTTATTGGCTTTGAGCAATTTTCGGAGTATCGTATGGGCATTGCTATTTCCTTTTTGATGTTATTTGTTATTTTTTTAATTCTGATTAGAATGTGCTAAAAGAACTTTTCATCAATGAAATCAAAGAGGTCATTCAATATCATCAAAAGCATCACAATCTGACACAACTTGCCTATCAATCAGCTTGGGAGTTTTTTTTAAACAGGTCACACTTCGATCATAGTCTTGAACATGTTATTGTGAATGAGGTGCATTTCGAAAGAGAGGCAATAAGAGAACTGGAAGAGCTGGCAAAGTGGATGAATTGGAAGAAGAAAGAAGAGGAAATGAGCAAAGAAGAAGCGAATGAAGTGAATATAATAAAGAGATGGCTTCATGCATTGGGGATTTTCTTTCGCCTTTTCCGATTATGGAAAGAAGAATTTGCTGAGCTTATAGGCAGCGTCGCTCATGTGTGTCGAGCAGCAAGAGAAAATAACAAAGAAATTAGCAATTGGTGCATTTGTTCATTCAGAGATGCAACAGAAAATGGAAATGTGAGAGTTGATTCCTTGTTGAAAGGAAGAGCAATTGATGTCGTTTTGGAGGAGATTCATCGCCAAACATTGAATAAAAATATTGAATATCATAGCTTGGACTTCTTTTTTAGTATTTCAAGGAGAGCGAAAGAAAAGAAGAAAGATGAAATGGAAGAAGTTAAAAGAAAGGCAGCAAAAAGGAAGGTTTTTGAAAAGCTGGAAGAAGAAGGATACGAAGACACCATCACAAGCTTTCACGAATTATTTAACTTTTTTAGCACACAATTTTATTATCAACTATCGTTGAATATTTTTGATTATTTTATTTATGTTTGAGAAAATGATTTGTTATTTATTTTGCAACTCAAATGTATTTTTATATTTTTTCATCATTTCGCAAAAGGGAATGCTATCCTTTGAAGAACTTTTTGAGGATTTTTTTAACAGAGAATTCTGCAAAAGGAAATGATACAACCGTTAATAATTTTCAAAAGAATTGGGTTTTGTTTGAAAAATATGTCGAAGGGATCAAATATTAGTGCAATATGATTTAGGATTTTTTGTTAATTCGTTATTCTTTATATCAGAAACATTTTTTTCGAGATGAAAAGACAGATTTTCATTTTCATCCTGAAAACACAATAAATCGTGAAAAAAAATAACCTTCAAGTTTATCTTTTAAAAATGGATTGATGAACTTCCAATTTTATTGTTAATTTTTTCTCTTTTTGAGATATTTGTCAATTAAATAACGAGAAACGAACAAACAATAATGTGTGTGTACGTTGAAAATAATATTCAGTTGCTTTCTATTTTGATGAAATGTTGAAAAAAGAAAAATAAAAATTTTGTGTTTTAAAATGCAAAGCTTTTCGTTTCATCAATCCTTGAAAAGGTGTGAAATATTCAAAGATAAATAAATACTGCATCATCAAAATAGAACATATTCGTTTTTTGAAAGCTAATGAAGATATCTTCGTATCCTTCTTCTTCCATCTTTTCAAAAACCTTCTTTTTCATTGACTTTCTTTCCTCTTCTTCCCTTTCATCTTTATTCTTTTGTTTCAATTTCCTTGAAACATTCATAAAGAATTGAAAGCATTCATTTGTCCTGCCTTCATTCAATGTTTGGCGATGAATCTCCTCCAAAACGACATCAATTGCTCTTCCTTTCAGCAAGTCTTCAACTCTCACATTTCCATTTTCTGTTGCATCTCTGAATGAACAAATGCACCAATTGCTAATTTCTTTGTTATTTTCTCTTGCTGCTCGACACACATGAGCGACGCTGCCTATAAGCTCAGCAAATTCTTCTTTCCATAATCGGAAAAGGCGAAAGAAAATCCCCAATGCATGAAGCCATCTCCCGATTATCAGCACTTCTTTCGCTTCTTTTTTGCTCATTTCCTCTTCTTTCTTCTTCCAATTCATCCACTTTGCCAGCTCTTCCAGTTCTCTTATTGCTTCTCTTTCGAAATGCACCTCATTCACAATCACTTCTTCCAAGCTTTTGTCCCAATAAAATCTTTTTATCAAAAACTCCCAAGCTGATTGATAGGCAATTCTTGTCAGATTGTGATGTTCCTGTTGATATTTGATAATCTCTTTGATTTCATTGAGGTAAAGTTCTTTGTCCAGTTTCTAATAAAAAATAAATAAATAAAATTAACAAATCAAAAATAAAAAAGAAGTGCTCAAACATCAAATGTTGGAATGTTGCTCAAAGCCAATAAAGCCATTTCCACTTCTTTCTGTGTCTCCTCATTTTCTTCTTTCTTCAAGGCAACTTTCAGAATGCAAGGTGCAATTATTGAAGACATTTCAGATGAAGGCCATCTGTTCAACAACAAATAGCATTCGCAGAGATCAACCAGAAGCTTTTCATCCTTTTCTTCTATCATCATCTTTTCTTCAATGATCATTTCCTGAAATCGATCGCTCAAAAAAGAATATTTAAATGCAAAATCATAAAAGCATTTCAGCGTTTGGCAATATCCAACATGCTTCAACAACAAAATTGCATTTTCCCATGATAATGTCTTTTCTTCAATCATTTTGTCTATTTCATTGAACCACTCTTTTGTGAAAACAGACTTGAATTCTTCTTCACCCATCTCTTCCATTAGTTCGTTCATTTCTTCAATTTTCTCTCGTTGTTCATCAGCTGAGCTGTTGCTCAACTTGGAAAACAATTCTTCAAAAAACAAAGAAATAAATTCAATCAATAAGAATTCACATGCAATTGCAATTGCACACCATTGAACTTTTTTGTGTTGCATGTCTCCTGCATTTTTGAAAATTTATTGCATTCAGAAAACAACATCATTAAAATCATTCATATTGAAAGTGTGTGTGGATAAAAGAAGTTTATGAAAAACAAAAAACTCAAAAAGACCAGAGAAAAATATGTGTTTATACTGTTTTTTCTTGCATTGACATTCTGGCAAAGGATTATGAAGATAAACAATGCTTTTTCAATTTCTCGTTTTTTGTAATGGATTCAATGATCATAATTTTATCTTTGAAATGGAATATTTATCCACAGATCGAGAAATCTGCAAGTGAACATTATTTGAAGAACTAGAAATATTATTTCCTGTGACGACAGCTGGTATGATTGTGATAATTTGATTTTGAAATACTGCCTGATGATTTTTGCTAATTGGAAGGCAGAAGAAATACAACAATTTTGTTTTCTAATAAAAGCATCTGCATATGTGTATTTTGTATTGTTCTATATATTGTGAAGATACTTCCGTCTGTATCCTTTCTAAAACAGTGATTCATACAAATTAGGGTGATTTATTAACACGAACTTTTTTGAAAACCCGGACTTTTTTTTTTAATAATAAGTTGATTTTTCCCACTTTTTATATTTTATTATATTGTTTTCCTGAAAACCTTTGCGACATATAAAATCTGTGATTTTTGTGGGCATATGATAACTTTACGTAGTCGTTGAAATGTTCACAAAATTTTTAAACATTAATAAAACGTGATTTTATAGAATTAATAAAACACGTTCAGCATCGAATTTTCGGTTTTAAATCTGAAAATTTTTTTGAATAAAACCCATTTTATAGTAAAATATTGTGGGAGCGATTAATTTTTGAAAAAGTGAAAAAACAGATATTTCGCATTTAGGTTATGTATTTAAAAACGCATTAGATTAAATGAAATATATATTTATAAAATAAATATTAAAAACAAGATTTAACTTTGAAGACTTCGAAATAATGAATTTTTCAAATTTTTATTTATCAAAATAAAAAATATTTAGGGTGTTTTTTATTAAAAATTAGTTGGAAAATATTTGAAATTTTCTAAATTTTTCGAAACCGTTTGTTTTTTATTTATCATTTAATACACAACATAAATAAAAATATAGATTAAAAACATATTCTCAGTGACTACGTCAAGTTATCATAAGCCTTTTTGTGTCGGTCGAAAATAATATCTTGTGTCGAAGACTTTTTTTTTTTTTTTTTTTTTTTATGTGAATGAATGCTTGCGATGCTCAATTCGATTAAATAAAAACGAATAACATAATAACAAAAAATATTTTCATAATGAATTGTGATTGTTTTTTCAAAGATCTTGTTTTCCATAATTATGCAATAAATTTTTCATTGGTATGGGTGTGATCAAAATTGTTAATTGTTTATCAGTCGAATCATGATATATAAAATGCTGTAAACTTCGAATTTCATATATAGTTGTAACATTTATTTGAGGCGGATTGCATGTTTTTTAATTCTCGCAAGTTTCATTTAGGTCTCTTTAAAGATATTCTTTTTTTAAACAATTATTTAAGTTTCGTATTTTTTAAAATGAATTATCATTTCTTATTGTTTGATAATTTTCCTCATTCGCATATTTCACAAATGGTGGCCGAATGAGCTTGACTTAATACAAATCTGAAAAAAAAAGGTTTTTGAAAGTTTGTTCAATATATTAGTGTTTTTGAAATATCATTGTATTGTTTTGGTATAGACTTATGTTGATTTTATGAAATAAAGGCAATTTAAAATTGATGATGGTACAATGATTCATATTTTCAAAGAAAAATAAGGATTTCTTGTGTTTGAAAGTTGCATTAATTATTAATGTTTTTACTGCAAATTTTCTTATTTATTTCAACTGTTTGATTAGAGAAAATATTTCAGAAGAAACGAAGAGATGTGAAGTTATTGAGAATGATATAATGAGAAAAAATCCAAAGACATTTGAGATGGTTACAAAAAAGATTTCGCATGAGGGCAGTGGAGGAGAGCTGAGAGGGAAGTAGAGAAGAAGAATGAAGAAAGGATCAAAAAGAGGGTGTATGCGAAAAGCCTGGGACATTCGGAGTCATCGGAGCATCTTCTCTCTGAGAGTGGATCGACTGAATACATTTTGGGAAGAGATTCAGACAAGATTCCTGAATGGGCATTGGAGAAAGTTGAGGAAGAAGAGATAAGAAAGAGATCACCATCACCATCAATTTCATCCACTTCAACCACAGACACTTCAGACACAGAATCCACTTTTGTTCGATCAGAGAGTCTGTGTCCAACAACTTCATCGATGTCGAATCTGGTGGATGCAATGGCATGTTCCTCACCGCGTGAGAAACTGATTGTGGATCTGAGGGATTCATTGTTCATGCTGCTTCACGGAAGGAACGAGAAGAAAGAGATGGCAATTGGAAGTCTTCAGCAAAGAGAACAAACAGCTGCTCAAATCCTGTTCTGGGTTGCGAATCTTGCTATCCACTCTTTTGATGAAATGGAAAATCCACTTTCTTATCTTTCCAATCTGAGTCCACACATTGTGCTGTTTTCGGAACACACGGTCATCTGCATTGCCCTCCACTCCGACTGCTCTTCTTCAGATTCTGATTCATCCTCCATCTCTTCGTCAACTGTTGTCACATCTGCAAGTGAGGATGATGATAGAGATTCTCTGCCCTCATCAGCATTTGAGGATGATTCGGATTTCAAGAAAGAGCGTCTGAGGTGGATGGCGCCGGAGCTGTTGAATGGAGCGAAGAAGCATGGGACGAAGAAGACAGTGGCGTTCTCGATTGGAATGTTGAAACAATATTGCTTAACGGTTCAAAAGCCGTTTCAAAATAAGAAGCATTAAATGCCTAATGGAAGAAATCAAGCAAAAAGAATCCAAGACTGGGAGCGGCAGACAAAGAACACTGCTCAATACTTTCAGGTTGTGACAAGAACACAACGCCAACACCAGATTCTCGCTCGTAGAGGAGAAGCGCGTGCTCGTCCAGCGGTTTCTGCTTGGTGCAGCAATGCTTTCTGTATTCAATACGAATTTCTACTGATTAGAAAGAAGATGCAACACAAGAAAAGACTGCAGTGGAGACTAATATGGCATAGCAAAGAGTCCAGATGAACAAAACATTTAATGCTTCTCACAAAAGTGTTCAAGGCTTCGTTATCTTGTACTGATAACATTTCAACTTACAATCCATTATCGTTAAAAGACCTATTCAACCAGCAACACGGTCAATTAAGAAGTTGTAATTATCAAATGTTCGAAAAGAGATTCATCCCATTTTTCTTCATTTGTTATTTTTTCCTTGCTCTCGCTGAAGTTATTCACTTTGCCTATATTGTTTTTATTCCTCTTTCAACAAAAGTCAAGAGAAACAACTTGAATTTGTTATCTGTAACTATCTGTGAATGTGTCAAAAATTAGAATAAAAAAATAATAACTTAGAAAAAAATGTAATTGATAAATAACATTATGAACATCAACGTTTCACAAAATTAACAACGCATTCAGTGTGTCCAGATTTAAAGAGTATCTTCTTTCTCCAATGATTCTTTTCAGGCGAGATAAAAGACGTTCACATGAGGATTCACTTACAGGAGCTACGATTAGAGAGTAACAAATATTTGCATAAATATTTGGCACTGTTCCGTATTTTCCAATTTCGAAGTAATAAACAAAGGGATTGTCCTGCACAATCGAAGGATGATAATCAATCAGAAAATAAGAAAGCAAGGCTATGCATTCGGACTGAAGTTGATCTGTTTGATTAAACAAGACTTTCTTCACATATGATACGAATCCGCTTTTTATTCTTGCAAACCAATCCATTTGAATTGCCTGCAATATTTGCGACAAGCATTTTTTCTTTCTTCTGTAATCTGAATATTAGAATCATCAATTTTTCCGCTTGAACCTATTTCTTCCACTTCCTCCTCCTCTATTTCTTCCGAACAGCTTGATCCAATTTCTGTGTTTTCAACATCCATTCTGTTTGTATCGTTTGTTTCGCTGAGCTTTGAAGATGCATCTACCAATCGAGTGGGATAAAACGAAGGTGAAATGGATGCTAAACTGGAGGATAGCCTTGTTTCGTCAAACTCGTCATTTTCTGACTCTTGTTCAGCTTCAACAAGTCCGAAAATTTCTTCAATATCCTCGTTATAAATTTCTTCGTCATCTTTTTCTTCACATGATGTATTCAAAGAACAATTCTCCTCAAGACATTTAATGATAATAGAAAGGATATTATCATTTGATGATTTTGGTCCAAATGGTGTTAAAAATTGTGTCGATAATAGAGGATTGGTGAATAAAGAAGTAACTGTGTGAGGTATTGAATTTGTTTGTTGTGTTTCCTTTTTGTATTTATTTATTGACAATCGTAATTCGTTAACGCTAAATGGTGATACATTTTGAATTTGATCCCTCTTTAACATTTGCGAAGATGTCAAAACCGTTGCTTCACTTTGAAAGTGAGTTGGCTGATATTTATGTCTTGTTGTAATGGCAGAAAAATTCGAGAATGATTCCAATGAATGATTCGTCGCAAGATAAATATTTTCCGATGAAAATATAGATTTTTGTGAGGGTGGCAAATACGTCAATGAATTGAAGTGCATTGTTTTTGCTGAGTTTTGTTCAGATTGCGATGATGATGATGCAGCGCTTTCAATTTCACGGGAGGATATTTCGTTGTGGGAAATGGTATTTTTTGATGAGTGTAGATTTTTCAAAATTTCCAATTTTTGTGAGAAAGATTTCATGAACATGCCTTATCTGTACAAAGTCGAACCTTCTGGCGTTAATGAAAATGCAAAAGCAAGAAAATTTCCTCTTGCTCCTTCAAAAAAATAATTGTGTAACAAAACCATGCATTGTATTATGTTCTGATTCCACTTTTCATCTTTAAATAGTTCAAGTTCAGATAGCCATGTGTACTGAGCAAACGCTTGTTAAATACATTGAAATACTGAACCAAGCTTTGTTTTATCATCCTCAAAAATGAGATGCATTGTTTGAAGAGGGAACAGTAGAACTTCGCATTTAATCACATCTGTTATTGTTGATCTATCTAATAAATTAAAATCGAGAATTAAATCAGAGTTTTTTCTAATAAAAAAACAAATATTATATAAACAAAGCCAACGTGTTGAGATAAAAACTGGACACTTGGGTTTCGATATATCCTTTGTTGCACGCTTTCTGTAATTCTTTGAAAATAGGACAATGGTTTCTTTCAAATCTTTCAGATATTTGTTAGAGTCAAACAAGTGCATTACAATCAGGTTTATCAAGTGGTTGTTGCAGTAAACAAAGAACGGAATAATATCATAATCAACGTAATCTGCTGTATATGTTTTCAATGATTCATGAATGTTTTCAATCGCAATTTTCTGAGATTTTAAGCCGTCAGTACAGAAACATCTAACCACTGATTTTATTTCCTTCATCTCTTTCATAATATTCATTGCAAGCTCGCAGTATTGTTCTGAAGTTGCGCAATGTTTTCGAAGTCCCCAAAAAACAGGATGTGCATTTGCTTGTAATGCAACAACAGAAATAACTATGTATTTTTTTCCAGCCACAAGTCCTCCATCAAACATCACAGAAACAGAAGAATTTGATAGAATTTCATTTCTTTCTTCAATCTTTTTCCTTGTTTCTTTTTCGATCAAAGACGTAAGTTTTCTTGCAGAAAGAATGGGAAATATTGATGTGTGAGGGAGAGTTGGATTAGACTGAGATGTTTTTATGACTTCAGTAATAAACGCATTGAACTCATTAGAATATGCCGATTAAAATGCAATGTTGCAATGACTAACAAGATGCAAAAACATCTCAATAAATTTGTTGAACTGAAAATAAGATGTCAATTGGATATTTCGTGGATCGCATTCTTTTGGCAAGGCTTTTTTTTCTAAATATGGTACTATCGTTGTGAAATGCACGAGTGAACAATAATGATCATCAATTCGGTTTGTTCCTTTCCTTGTAGAAAACGTACAGTTAATTCCACATTTGCAATTTGGACATAAATAGTAATAATGACCGTCTTTTTTCAAAGAACCATCCGCAAGAACAGGTACGAATGCTATCCACAGTTTTCCTTTGGCTTCTTCAAAATGAACTTTTCCAATCTCTTGTCCAGAATTGTTTGTGTGCTTAAAATCTGAAAGCAAATAAAAAATATTATCAAAATCAAGATGAGAAAAATCTAACAGTGAAATCAAACACTGGCAAAAAATGGTTGTTCTCCCTGGAACCAACGATACAAGAGTACATCCATTTTTATTCAACTCATCGATTTTCGCTTTGAACGCATCCATCTTTAAGTTGAATATAAGATTTTGAAATAATGATATTAATTAAGTGAAGTTGAGGTTACAAACAATTGAAGGAGAAGATAAACTGTTTTTCAGTTCAGCTGGTAACTGCTTGTATACCGCATTGTATTTTTCATCCATAATGGACTTATTTGCTTCAAACGACATGATGATCTTCGACACAAAATATTCCCCATGAACCCGATCAGTCGAAAACCATTACAGTTTAATATTTTTTTAAAAAATTATCCCAATCAAAAATCTTTTGATTGCTAAATCAATTTGGATATTAACTTTTGATTCGCAAAATTTTTCAAAATAATCGTTATTTCATTTTTCAATGGTTAATAACAAATTTGAAATTTTAACTGGATTTTTTAATTCTAATGTCTGTCGAGATGTCGAAGATAATGGATTTTGTCGGTATGTCGCAAAGGTTTAGTTTTCAGTATATAAGGAAAAATCAATGACTGAAATTCTGGATTAAATTACTGCACCTATTCTCTGATGGGGAGGAGATGTGAGAGTCAGCTCCTCCATCTCTGATTAGTGACTCCCCTGAGGAGATTAGGTAATAGCAATGGGGATGTCAAAGTTTGAATTTAATCGAAAATATTTTTTTGATTTTTTTCCATTTCAAAAAAAAATTTTTTAAAAAAAATAAAAAAAGATCATTACTGCAATATTTTTTCAATGAGTGATGTGAAAACCAAAAGAGGACGTGGACAGTTAATTCTTCGAGAAAAAATGATGTCATTTGAATATCGAAGAATTGAAAATCGATTAGAACGCATGGCACATATTGTTGTTGATGGACATGTCAGAATCGTTGATGCAATAAATACCAAAGAGTTCTCTCGTTCAGCAATAATTAGAGCAGTTTCAGCAATTGAAAGCTTCATTATATAGTTGCAAAACCTGGCAGGCCAGAACTATTCAATGAAGAGGACAAAAACATTATTGTTGGAGTAATTAAAATTGAATGCTTATCCTGAACAAGTTTTTTTAAAATGGAACAAGAAAATAAATTTGTTTTTATCTTCATTATTCATTTGTTTTTAATAACAACAGTTAAAAGATAGAATCCATCCTTTCCGACAAAAAAAACATTCAGAACAAGAAAACAATGAAAACACCAGTGTGTCCAAAGCATATACATATCTATTTGCAAAAAGGAATTCAGAGCTCAAAACCTCCATGCCAAGAAATGTGGATATCCAACGTCTTTCGGTATCCAACTAACAAGCTCTTCTTCCTTTCCACGAGCTTCTTCATAATCTTCACAAATCACATCATTATTCACCTTCTTTGATCTTGAACACAGATAAATCTTCACTCCACATATCTGATTCCTTCAAAACTCTTGTGATTCACCCCACAGGAGTTCCAGCTGGATTTCATACAACACCCACAAACATGCCAAATGCCACTTTTGTTGACCCACCTGCTGCAGATGGATATTCTCTCAAAAGCGTTGTATTGTGGCCATGCCACAAATTACCAAAGGAAATGCGAGTTCTTCTGAGCGCATTCATTGATGTTTGGGATAACAACGATGGATGGATGACACAAAGCATATTTCAAAGATACACAGAAGAGGTTTTATTAACTGGAATCATCGAAAGAAGGAAAATATTAATGAAAATCAATGAGAAATGTCTTCTGCTTCTGGATTCTCATTCTTCTCGGGCTCAGCCTGACATATGGCAGAAATTTGCTGATAACAAGGCAAGTTCCAAGTATATGGACCATCGATAAAAAATTTTTTATATATTTCTAACGAAACAAAATGGAATACTAATTTATTTAAAATTAGTTTTATTTGTCGAAAAAGTGTTTTTAGCAATTTTCCATTTTTCTTCAGATCAATTCCATAACATTTTCTTGTTTTATACAGGTTTGAAAAATTTGTTATTTCGTTATTTGTGAGGATTTTGTCAAAAACCATTTGATTTTAGTTATATGCCAATTTTTTGTGATTCGAAAAAGGATATTTCAACACTGATGAAATCCTTTTCAAACGAAAATCAAACAATTGAATTGCTGTTATTGCACAGATTATTACCAGGAGCAAATATGTGGACAAAATGCAAAAAGACACCAAGAATCATTTATTGTTCGAAAAACATTGTTAAATGCAAGTGCAAATGTGAATTCTAATCGATTAGACATAATTCAATATTTTCTAATTCGAAATTATTGATTTCGACTTTTATGAAAATCATGCTGCTATCGTGGATTAATGTCGATGTGAAGCTCACATCCATTTTGACTGGAGTAAGCTGCAACACTATTTGCATTCTTTTTAATCAATTTCGCATGGAAGCACATGAAATGATTAAAGGAAAAAACAGAAGAATTGGAGGAAATAATAACACTGTTCAAGTCGATGAAATGTTACTACGAAGAAGAAAATATCGGAAAGGAAAACAAAAAAACAAATTTGGATGGTGTGTGGAATTGAATCAAATATTAAAAATCCTAAATCATTTTTAAAAAAAGTGGACGATCGATCATCAATATGCTTGACCGGAGTGTTAAGAAGGCATTTCCATGCAGGAACTACTGTAAGGAGCGATGAATGGAGGGGATACAGAAAAATTAAAAAAGAAGGATTTAAACATTTGACAGTCAATCACAAAAAATGTTTTAAGGATAAAAAAACAAACTGTTGCACCAACGCAATTGAAGCATATTGGAGTCGTCTTCGACGTTTTCTGCCTTGCACAGGAATACAAGACAAAGACATCTCTTCATATTTATCCTCATTTTCATACAAAACAATCACTCAACACAGATTTTGGGATTTTTGCGTTTCTTTTTCTTATTTGTTTTTGAAACACATCATCCATTAAACATTTGATTAAATAATTTGAAGTTTTATCATTTTTTTAACATTGAAGAGATGACACAAAAGAAATGACTTGAAAAAGGTGGGATGAATGATTTGAAATTCAAAAATTGAAAAGAAAAATGTTTTAAAAAAAGGATGGTGATGTAATATTTTCTTCTGGAGAATGCTGTCATCTCCTTTGAAAATTGAAGAAGAGGAGGAAGTGGAATATGAAGAGGAAAAAGATGAAAAGAAGGAAAAAGAGGAAAATGAGGGAGAAGATGAAGAAGAGGGAGAAGAAGAAGTGGAAGGAGGAGGAGAAGAAGAGGAAGGAAAAGAAGAAGGAGGAGGAGAAGGAGAAGGAGAAGGAGAAGGAGAAGGAGAAGAAGAAGAAGAAGGAGAAGAGGAAGTGGAAGGAAAAGAAAGAGAAGAAGAAGGAGAAGAAGGGGAAGGAGAAAAGGAAGAGGAAGAGGAAGAGGAAGAGGAAGAAAAGGAAGAGGAGGATGAACAATTTGAAGTTGAAGTTGAAGTGAGGGAGGTGGCGACGAGAGGAGGAAGAGTACCGCTGGCGAGTGTTTTTTGGAGTGACGTGAGAGTCGAAGAAAGAGCATCAGCAATGGCAAGAGAAGGGTTGGCTGCTGCAATTGAGGCAGATAAAGAAGAAGAAGAAGAAGAAGAAGAATAAGAAGTTATCATTTCATCAGATTCAGTGGGGTTACAAGTACTACTGATTAATGTTGAAGATCAGGTTATGACGAAGTGTTTTTTGAACAAAACTGAGATGCAGATTGTGAAGCTGAAGAAGGCATTATTTGAGGAGTTGATTGATGAGACGATGCTGATGGCATTGTTGAAGGACAATGTTTAACAAGCTCATCACATCCCACAAAAGATTCGCTTCTACCAAACATTCCGAACAAATATCCCAAACAATCTGCTTTTTTTCTTTTTCAAGCTCATGTCAAGCATTGTCAGGCTATGCAGCATGCAAGGCAGATGGCAAAAGGACAATTGTCATCGTTGAATGCAATCCAAACAAGAAAAATCACTAAACTTATGAATTTTTTGCGAAATGTTAAGAACGGTTCTTTCCATATCATTCCTGTTCGTGACCAATCTGTATTCACTAAAAGAGCGTCATTAAAGAAAAATGAATGAAATAAAAAAAGTCAAACAATCTTTTTGACTTTTAAAATTTTTCCATCCTAAATGGATTGGTAATTATTAACCCAACTGGCTTTCTTGTTCTTAGAATCCATTGTGAAGTTGGCTATGATATCAGATGAGAATACACATTCTCCAAATTAACAAGAAATCCACTCCTTTTCAAAGACTTATTCAACGACATGTCTTTGCTGATGGCTTTCCAACTTGCTTCGTTCAAAATGCAAATGAGATTGTAGTTAATACCAGCTGAGTGCTTCGTTCTGTTCGCTTCCTCCATTGTCCAACCCTTCAATTCCCTTTCCTTTTCCACAAAACAAATCTTCGACCCAAAAACCATATAAAGCAAGTCATGCTCAAATGATATGCCAAGTACACAGCATTTCCCTGAAATGACAAAGCGGTTCAATTCAATCTTTCTGAAATTCAACTCGCTTTTTCTGCATCATGCTTGAATTATTACTCATCAAAATATAACAGCAGATATTGCACCATATGGTATGTAATATATAACCTAGTTCATATTTCATGTAATTTCCCTCATCAATTTCTTTTTCGCAAGCAATATTGCAAAACAGCCACCTGCTCCTCCATCTGCAAGCAAAATCCCTGTTCTTCTGCAGTTCCATAACTCGCATGGATGCATCTGTGGCTGTGCATCTTAGCAGCTCAAACATGCTCTGGCCGCTGTAAATCATCAATCAAAAATCTTAACCTCAAAATTTATGGTTGGTCACCCTTATTTATTTGCTCAAAAAGAAGACTATTTTGGTTCAAAGATTTAATTGTTTGAAGGCAAAAGACATTGATGGACAAAGAGGTTTTGAATCCTGTGTTATTAAAAAAAATTTTGATTTTGTGTTTTTAATTCTTTTAATCCGAATATTCAACGAATATTTCGAAAACGAATTTATATGTTGTTTTGAAAACATTTTGCGATTTCACAGTCACCTTCAAAAAAGCAAATATTTTTTGGTTTGCAAAATGTTATAAGAAATAGTGGCTTATTAAATAAGTGCTTCTTTTTTCTCTTTTGATTTTTCACCTTTTTTAGAGAAACTTTCACAGATGGAACAATTCACTGAAGCGGAACAGAAACAGAAAATAGAAGAAATGAATGAAATAGTTGATGGAATGAATGAAGAAGAATTCGAATCAATTTGCAACGAAGAAACATTCAATGAAATAGAAAAAATGATTGAAGAAAAGAAAATGTCAATGGAGAATGTAATTTTGCAGCTGAAGCGAGTCGGATGTTGCAAAGTGCTGAAAAATGTTTGGAATCCTTTCTTTTCAAAAAACTTCACTGAGCAGAAGATTCAAACAGATAATTGCTGATGAAGAAAAGAAAAATGAAGAAAATGAAGAAAGTTTGCTTGTTGATCTTTGAGAATGTTTTGTTTTTATTTGCTTAACTAATCTTTCAATTTTGCTTTCAATTTGTTTGCCATGCCTTCTGAATGCTGCCTTGAAGAAAGAAGAAAGCGATAAAGTTTAATTGGAAGTGGAAGTGGCTTTACTGGCTTTGAGCAACATTGTATTTGAAGTATGTTTATTTTTATTTTATTTTTTTGTTCTTTCTTGTTTTTTTATCAGAAAATGAAAAAAGAGCTGTTTTTAAATGAGATAACCGAAATCATCGAATATCAGCAGAAACACAGAAATCTTTCAAAACTTGCCTATCAGTCTGCTTGGAATTATTTAATTAAAAGATTTATCAAAGATAGAAATTTGGAAGATACAATTGTGAATGAACTGCATTTTGTCGGAGAAGCAGCAAGAGAACTGGAAAAGGTAACAAGAAATGTGAATTGGATGAAAGAAAAAGAAGATAGAAGAGAAGAAGCGAAAGAAGTGCTAATAATTCGGAGATGGATACAAACATGTGCAATTTATTTCCTCAGATGCAAATTAGAGAATTAAGAAAATGAAGGGCTAATCAATAGCATTGTTCAGTTATTTCGAGCAGCAAAAGGGGATAATCACAGAGGAATTAGCGATTGGTGCACTTATCCCTTGAGAAATGCGGTGGAAAATAGAGTTGTGAAAGTTGAAGACTTGTTGAAAGGAGGAGCAGTTTAAGCTGTTTTGGAGGAGATTCAGAGGCCAACATTGAATTACCATGCGGTAAATGTAAACGCGCAATTCTTAATGAATGTTTTGATTCGATTGAAGAAAAAGGGCGATGTTGAAAAGGAAGAAGCGAAAAGAAAGGTATTTTCAAAGATCATTGAAAAGATGGAAGAAGAAGGATACGAAGATGAAATCACAAGCTTTCATGAAGCTTTAGAGATTTTTAAAAGAAATTATGATTGTGGTTTATCGTTGAACATTTCCGATTTTTCTGTGAATATCTGAAGAAGAAAGAGGAATTTCACTTTGTTACTCACATATCTGAAGTATGAAATAACAAACCAGCGATTTTTATACTCCATTATTTTCCTTAATAAATTTCAGTTTTGAAAGCCCAGAATTTTTTTGAATTGAATGAGTTTTTCTTTTATTTGATTGTTTTTTAGAAGCGGTTAATTTTTCTTTTCTCCATAAAACAAAAAATTACGATAGGATTGATTCTTTCTTTATCGATTTTTTTTTTGTTTCTTATTTTTTAAAAGATTCATTTATTTCAAATGTTCATTTTTCATAATAATTCTTGATATTTTTTGAGAAAACACTTTCATCTATTTTGCAAACCACAGTTCTTTTATTTCTCGAGTGAACATGCCTTCAACACGAATAGTAACAAAATGGAAATATCAAAAGATGGAGTGAACATATATTTTTTAAAATTGGAAACATAGAAAAAAAATCTGAATAATTCTTTATCAAATTAGAATTTCCAAATATTTCTCGACCAATGTAATGTCACAACCCGATGATGCAATCTTCGTTCTTTTATTCTTCCATCCATCACAAGACTTTTTTTTGGATGTCTTTCTTTTCACTTCTTCCATTTCATCTCTCTTCTTTCCTTTCAATCTTCTTGAAACGAGCATCAAAAATTACGTGCGCACTTGTGCAATTTTGTCCTTCAACGTTGGCTTATGTATCTCCTCCCAAACAGCATCAATAGCACCACTTTTCAACAAGTTTTCAACTTTCAGATCTCTCCTTTCTGCTGCGTTTCTCAATGCATAAATACATTTCTTCTTGATTTCTCTGTGATTATCCATTGATGCCCAATACAAATGAACAATGCTGTTAACTTGCAGAGCGGATTCAACATTCAACAATTTAAGCTATAAAAAGGATTATCGTTTTTAATTCGAAACAAATAACACAAAAATTCGAAGAGTGTTAATTTCGAACAATAAACCAATTTTTCAAACCTGTTAAAAAAGAAAATGTTATGGGACAGATCAAATGAAAAAATGAAATGTATTAACAATGCATTTTCGACAGCCATAACTAATTTTAAATTAATTAATATAACATTTTCTTTCGATACAAATAAATGAAAATTTTTTAATCGATGGTCCATATACTTGGAACTTGCCAAAATTTCGCAAATCAGACATTTTGAATGATGATGTTTTGGACGATGAATCAAATCATAAAAATTCCAAAAAAATTATGAAGAGAGAACTTGTTGATTATATATATTATTAATCATTTCAATTTTTGTTATCAAAATATGATTGCTTGAAAAAAAATTTTTTTTATTTCGAACCAAAATAAAAAAAAAGTTCTGGTTTATAAATCACCCAATATTTAAAATTAATTTATTGTTTGCAGAGCAGAACAGAGAGGAAGCAATGACACAAATGTTATCTTACAAATATATTAGAGCATGAATGTATTTTATTATAAATGTTTATGCAACTTATTATGGACTCAACATGCGCGATGAATAGAAATTCTATGAAAAATGAATTTTTATGGAGCAGAAATCAACGGAGTTGGAAGACGTTCAAAGCTAAAAAGGAAGAATAGTCGATCTCTATGAAAAAAAAGCACCCTTTGAAGATGGCAGGGACATTTTCAAAAAAATTTGTTGGGGAGATTGTGGCAAATGACTGAAACAGGAGATTGGAGACAGTTGGGACGGAACAATGTGCCTTTCTTGGGGTGAGAATGGCAAGAAATTGCTTTTACGGACCGGGGGGAGCGATGGAACTGGATTTGATTGCTTGGCTTGAGAGCCGTAAATACGAGAAAATCTGTCAGTTCGGTGTGATACAAGCAGCTTGGAGTGGATAACAGACAAAATTGATTTGAGTCATTTTTCTATTACCTTTGCCATTACGTCATCAAAGGGTTATCCATTGAAGCAGAGAACGAGGCTGTGATGTTGAGGTCATGTTCGATAGAAAATATGTAGTATTCAAACTTGACAATAACATCGCGTTCACCATCTTTATCGTCTTTATCTCTATCATTGCCATCACCGCTGTCATTATCTTCATCTCCAATTCCATCTCCATCTTCTTCTTCTTCTTCTTCCCCTTCATTTCTTTCATCGAATTCTTCGCCGTCATTGTTTTCATATGCATCTCCTTGACAAATGAAATTACATAAATTTTATCCTTCTTGTCCATTATCATATTCTTCTTTATCTTCTTGGCCATTATCTTCTACACCTTCAGCCTCATCGTTTTCTTCATCTTCTTCTTCATCCCCTTCATCTGCTTCATTTCCTTCATCGAATTCTCCTCCGACATTATTTTCAAATGCACCTCTTCGACAAATGAAATTATATATTTTTTCCTTCTTGGTCATTATCATTTTCTTCTTCTTCAACAACTTCTTCTCCTTCATTCAATGAGAAGGAAGAATTATCATCAGTGTTTTTCTCCTTCTAATTATACTATCTTTTAATTCTTCAAATGGAAGCAGAAGAGAAGAGGAAAGAAATATGACATTTTGATAAGCTGAATTAAAAAACTGAAGAATTTCATTCGAAAAATTGGAAAAGGAGCTTTGTGTTCGCTTTTGATGAGCAGAGAAAGAAAGAAATTGGAGAAGAAGAAGAAGAAGAAAGAGAAAGAAATGAGGATAAAAAGAATGAATAACACAAAGATGATGAAAGAAACAGTCAAAGGAATTTCACAAAAGAGCAGTGGAAATGCTATTTTGGATGAGACAAACAACAGATTTCATTCAGAAGGAGAAGGGGAGGTGCATCTAAAGGATCCAAAGAAATGGAACAAAGAATGAGAGAAAGAGTTTTTTTATTGGGAGAATCAGGAGGAAGCGGGGAATATATTTGATTATTTCTAAATTAAATATCATAAAATAAGCGCTTTTCACAAGAAAAAGAAAAATCTAACTCTTTTTGTTTTAATTCTGTTCCATTTTTTATTCACTTTCAATTGGAAACAATAAAATAAAAAATTATTCTTTAATGAATTTTTTCAAAAAGTACTTCAAAGAATCTCTTCAAAGATACTTCAAAACGAAAGAATGACTACAAAATACAAACAAGATAATATATCATTGAACGAAGGCAATGAAAAACAACACAATAACCATCTCTATTTTCCAATTATCTTCAAGAAAATTGCTTCACAACTCATTCAACAATCAAAGAAAATTTTTCTTTAATTGAACGAAGTGAAAAAAAAAAAAAAAGAAAGAAAAATAACCTTTGTTATTTTCTTTTTTTTTTTTAAAAAAAATTCAATGAATTTCAAAAAGAAAACAAAAGAAAACAAAAGAAAAGAAAAAACCAAAAAACATAAAACAGAAAGAAATAGATGAATTACACAGAAGGATAATTAAGAAAGTCATTCAATGGATTAATTCCTTTTTTTGAAAAAAAAAGGCAATTTCAAACAAATTAATTGAGAAAATAATTCTCAACTTTCATTAAAAAAATAGAAGCATATAGGTGCTAATTAGTTTAAAAAAGTATGAAGAGAGAAGAAAAAGAATAAGAAATTAAAACTTAAAAAAAATTATTCGTTTCAATGCAAGCATAATGAAGAGATTCCTCAAAGAAAATCAGTTGATATTTCAATGAGAAAAATCATTCAGGTAAAAAAAATGGAAGAAAAGAAGAAGAAGAAGAAGAAGAAGAAGTTGATGTTTTCTTTTGAAAACAAGAAAATAATCAAATAGGAGAAGCATCACGTTTTCTCAGAAAGAAAATGTTTAAATAAAAATTAGAAATAAAATTATGATAAGATAAGATAAGATAAGATAAGAAAGATAGTGTGATAAGATAATAATAACAATAATCGATTTTTTTTTGTGTGTGTTTATTCTTGTTTTTGTTCTTCAAATGAAATTTCTTCTGATTTGTGACTTTTTTCAATATAAATTCAATACTTCTTACATTTTTCTTTTCTTTTCTTCTTTTCTTTTCTTCTTTTCTTTTCTTCTTTTCTTTTCTTCTTTTTATGGAATCTTTCAATTTCTATCAATTTCTTCATTAATTTCCAGAAAAATCATCTTTTCTTCAAATCTTTCTCTATTTTTCTTTCTTTCTTTCTTTCTTTCTTTCTTTCTTTCTTTCTTTCTTTCTCTCTTTCTTTCTTTCTTTCTTTCTTTCTTTCTTTCTTTCTTTCTTTCTTTCTTTCTTCTTCCTTCTTCTCTCTTTTCTCTTTCTCTTTTCTCTTTCTCTTTCTTTTTCTCTCTCTCTTCTTCTTTCTTCTTCCATCTCATTCAATTTGTTTTTGTTCAAAAATTTTGTCATTTTGCTCTTCATTTTTCTTCTTCTTCCTCATTTCCTTCATTCTTCTTTGATTTCTTCTTCTTCTTCTTCTTCCTCTTCTTTTTTTCCTGCTTTTCTTCTTCTTCTTCATTTTCTTCCTTCTCTTCTTCTTCTCCTTTTTCATTTTCTAATTCATCATTCTCTTTTAAATGTGTCGATTTTTTCGCTTTCTTTCTTTTTTTCCCTTTCTTCTTCTCTTTCTCTCTCTCTTCTTCTCCTTCTCCTTCTCCTTCTTCTTCATATTCATTTTCATTGATTTCTTCATCTTTCATTCTTGTTTCTTCATTTTGTTTGTTTGATTGCAATGAAAATGTGTTCGTTTCTGTCACAAATTCTTTCAAATTCACTTTCATTTTGTTTGCTTGCAATTCTTCTTTATTCAACACAGAAGAAGAAGAAGAAGAAGGATAAGAAGGAAGTGATAAAACCTGATTAAATGTTTCTTCAATGAATTCACTTCTAATTCCTTCTTTTCTCTCATCTTTCTGTAAATGTCTGTGAGATTTGTTATTTTCGTGTGTTGTATTGTTCAAATGCTGAATGGTTGATGTATTTCCATTTGAATTTGATTTTATTATTACTGGATTGTTTGTTGTTCTGTACTCTTCTCCTTCTTCCTCTTCTTCCTCCTCCTCCTCTTCTTCTTCTTCTAGCTGCAGTTCTAATTTTAATTCTCTTTCTCCTTCTCTTCCTCTTCCTATTCCTCTTCCCTTTTCCCCCTCATACAATCCATCCTCTCCTTCTTCTTCTTTTCCTTTTCCTTCTTCCTCTTCCTTCTCCTCCTCAACATTCACCCACCTCTTCTTTGAGCTCTTCTTCTTCTCAGCTAAAAGAAGAACAGAAAATACAACCACAACCACAACAATCATACAAGCTAACACAACAATCACAACAATATACCAAGGAAATGCCTTTTCTCCTTTTCCTTCTGTTTCCTTCTCTTCCTTCTGCGTCTCTTTATCTTTATCTTTATCTTCTTCTTCTTCTTTTGGCTTATCTTTTTCCTCTTCCTTTGGCTTCTCTTCCTCTTCCTTCCTCTTCAAATACTTCTCATACGCATCTTCTGGCTCTGATTCTGCATCTTTTGCTCCCACAATCCACCCGGCTGTTGAATTGTCATAATCATTCGCAAACTCAAATGCATCTTCTCTTTTGCAGAACTCATCAAAATCTGGCGCAATGATGAACAGAGAAGATGATTGCGAGCCAGCCGTGTTTGAGCTGTCTATCTCCAGATTGTTTGCTGCGGGAAGCTGAATGTTCGATGCTGCCTTTGGCATCTCAATGAATATTGCCCCAACTTTCCCATTCGGTGCTGAACAAGATTTGAATGAGCATTTGTCGTTTCTTCCAATCGCGACTGTTGATTCTTCTGAACTCAAAGAAATCTCCAAGCCAGCCACATCTCCATTCTCTGAGTTCACTTCCTTCATGCTCAGCCCTTCAATGCTTACTGTTGAAGGCGTGCTTTCTCCATCTTTAATGGCAATCGCTGCTCCATTTTGGACATTCACATTGCTCACCTCCACTCCATTCAACGAAATTTCATTGACTCCTTCAAAATAAAATGGCGAAATCGAAAATGAAACACAAATTGAATCGTCTGCACATGAAACATTGTTCAATGTCACTTTCCCACTTACAACCTTCACTAGATTGCCTGCAACAGAACCGTCTCCATCAACACATGTGCCAATTCCTCCTCCTGTTGATGACTGAGCTCTAATTCTGACAAATCGGCAATTGCTGATCGTCAGTGATGCTGACCTTTCATTTCCAAAAATCAAAGTTGTCCATTTAAAGCTTGAAATTGGAAAGTTGAATGCCAAAGACTTGAATTCAACCTTTTGTTCGCATGTAAATAAAGCAGATGATGCGCTAACATCACAATTAATGGCAACTTCTGCATTTCCCTTTCCATTACTGTTCACTCCTTCAATGGTTATTCCCTTATCGTTGCTAATTGACACTTCTTCTGCTGAAAATGGGCTGTCGTCTTTCATAATCTCCATGTAATATCCCTCTGGACTTGGAATTCCATTCAGTTTGCTGAATGCTCCTTTCAATGAACTCAATGGCGAATTGCTTGTCAATCCATCTCCTGTTCCTTTGTTCTTTATAAATAATATAACAGATTGATCTAAATACAAGGACACAAAATCGTAAAATTTTTCTGGTCTTTCAATATATGCTGCAACATTCCACAAATTATCTCTTCTATTATAATTAGCTGCAAAACTCTTCTTCATTTCTGCTGCGAGGTTTTCAAATAATGAGTCATTCGCCATGCACAATAATAGTCCAGTGTCTCTTTTTGATTGACCTTCTCCAACTGTGCATTTGTCTAATATCAGATTCCTTCCATTTTCGGGCCATTTAATCTGACTTGCTGATGTAATAGCTTTTATTCGCAGATATAATGCAGAGCTATATTCAAAATCAGTATGAAATGATGAAAAAGTTGTGACACCTCCATCTCCAACAGTAAATGTGCTTTCTTCGTCACCTGTTTTGAAAGCCAAAGCCATGCGAAAGCCGTTTATCTCCGAAAAAGTGCTCCCATTCAATTTAACATCACCTTTGATGCCTTCGATGTCAACGTTCATATCGACAACTGCTTCTGCATGTTTTGTTCCATTTGAATCAGCAATTAAATCAATTTTCTTCAGAGTCAAATTAGACAATATCACTGTTTCACATTCATATGTAATAAACAGTTCTCTTTTCGTTGAAAATGTATTTTCTTCGCCTACGCATTCAACTGACTCAATTGTCAATGATCCTTGATATTGGTAAACAAGTCTACAATCAACCACGCTTCCATCTGCTGGCCGAATAAATCTACAGTTGCTTATTGTCAAGCTTGTACGTTGCGCGTTTATAACAGCTAATGAAAATCCTGATGGGCTCGCTTCATTATCCAATGTTGTTGGAATGTGGAATGCCAAGTATTTGAATTCTACAGGACAATAGCAATTAAATAGATCTGAACTTTGATGCACTTCACAGTCTATTTCGACTTCAGTGTTTCCACTTCCATCACTTTTCCATCCTTCAAGTGTAATTCTTGTCTTTTTGTTAACTGTAAAAACTTCCGCAGGAAATGGTTTTGCATCTTCAACAACTTTCATGTAGCATTCGGTTTCATCACTCAGGAGTATGTATGCCAAAAACAAAGATTGCCTTTCCTGGCCAATAACCAATCCACTGTTGCTATTGTTCCCGCTTTGCTTGACAAAAACTGTTGTAATTAGCTGTGATGGATCGTCTAGCGAGTAAACCGATAATACAATTTGAAAAAGAATTAATCCCCAAAACATTCTTAAAAATACACTTTTTTCAAATTTTCAATTTTGATCAATCATTGTATAAAATGAAAATTGATGACAAAATTTAAAAAAAATCTGAATACGAAAGTTAATGGAAAAAAATTTGATTGTTCAATGAAAAAAAAGAACTTTTTATAAATCCGAAAAAAACTAATTATCAACAAAAGAAAACTGAACATAATCTTTTTTTTTTGAAAAAAAAAATCTAACAAAAGAGTTAACAAGAACATATAACAGCTCTTCATCTTATTAAATTCCTCATTGTTCAGACAATAAGAATGCTCATGTTTAGGATCAGTTTTTCTTCGAATTCTCATTCTTCTCTTTCTCTTTCTTTTCCTTTTTATTATTCTTTTTGTTCTTTCTCTTCTTCTTCTTCTTCTTCTTCCTTCTCATCTGCAAGCAGACTCGGCTGGCTGCAGAAACATCTCCAATGTGATTGCGTCTGCTTTCTTCAATTTGTATTCTCTCCAGTTATTTTCTGAGCGATTCAAGGATTTCGGATGAAAAAAAACAGGAAAGACACATTCAACGACAGATGCTGCCAGAAGCTCTGGCCAACAAGCACGATGAGTGTGGGTTTTTCAAAAAGTGAATGAATATTGTCGTGGATGGAATTGGTGAGAATCTGCAAGAAGTAACAGTTTTTGAGTGAAGTTTTTAAAGAAGTTCACAAAGTTATTTGAATAATTTTTAAACAAATAAAAGGAAAAAATTATCATCAATAAATGAGGCAATACTCTTTTTTCGACAAGCTCACATTCTAACCTCTCTGATTGAAGAAGTTTATCTTTGATAATTTCTTTCCAGAAGTTTGGTTTTTATTAACTTAAGTCAAAAGAATATCTGCGTTACACCAAAACAGAAGGAAAAAAGAGATAGAATAGAAAAGTGAAAGTGAAAATATGAAATTATCTTTGCAAAAAATGTTACATTAATTTTTATTTTTGATGATCTCTTTTCTTTCTTTAGCAAGTGGAGTAGATCCTGGAACAAATTTGATCATTCCCCCTGCATAAAAATAAAAAAAATGATGATTTTGTTTGTTTTTGTTCTTTTTTCACAAATTTTCATACGAAATGTGAAAAATGATTGAATGGGAAAATTATTCAATTGATTCCGTCCATTCGGTTGAATTTTCACCATCATTGACACTTGGAAAATCAGATTTCATAGTTATTGTTCTTTCATCTGTGTCTGAATCCGTTGATACTGTCTCATCTTCAGATTCTTCCAGGTTTGTACATTTTTCTAATTGTTCAATGAATTCTGATTCTCGATATTTTACTAAGTTGCTGATAAGTTGATTGAAAGACATTTCATAATGTCTTAAATATATAGAAGACCAAATATATTCCTCTGAGTCTAGGTATCGCGTTCCGGTTTTAGACATTGAATGGCAAAGGTGTGACCACGCTCTTTCAATAAAATTTGTTGTTCAACCATATTTATTTTTTTTATCCTTCAGAATGATTAACAACCAAATGAATGAAACCAAATTGGTTCAGTGTTATGTATGATCTCCAGTCATCAGATGCATTTGTTGTTCCAGGTTTTATAATAAAACGAATGAGTGGGATGAAAATAATTTTTGTTCTATTTTCAACAAAATGTGCAATCATTCTGTATTTTCTGAGCCTCTGTTACCGACCGACATTTTTTTAACTTCTCGACAATTCGACCAACAATTTTGTCGAGTTTAATTTTTTTTTTATTAAAAAATTTTTTAAATTTTGTTTTTATTTTTTGTAATGAAAAACGAAATAAAATCTTATTTTTTATTTTTTATTTATAAAGATTCATAATTTAATATGGAAATGATTAATCAAAAAATTTTCTTTTTTTTATTTAAAATTCATATATTTAATTTAGTGTTATCGACAGATCTTTGTCGAGATCAGTCGAACGGCAAAGATCAGTCGTATGACAAAGATCATTCGAGTTGTAAAATATAAATGAAAATAATTGATTTACAAACAATAGTTTATCATTTTTTATTTTGAGACTTTCACTCACTTGAAGATTTCTCTTTTTTTCATTTTTGAAACATGCTTGCTTTCATTTCTCATTTTGAAGTTCAAAGATTTGGATAAATATTCTTTAAAATGTTGCATTGTTCAAACAACACTTTTTAATCATTATTCACAAGAAGAAACAGAGTTTTGTGTGTTTCAAACAACAAACATTCATTTTTTTTTTTTTTTTTTTTTTTTTTTTTTTTTGGTTTTAATTTTTGATTCATATTTGATAACGTTGTTTCAGTCATAACATTTGACTGTTGCTGTAATTCTATAAAATGATAAAGTGGTTATTTGTTTACTATTATTATTACTTACAGTTGTAAAAATCTATTGTTCAAAGTTCAAATTTGCACAAAAACGGATGAAGCGATTCTTTTTCTATAACATGAAACCGTGATTATATATAATTGAAAAAATTCTAATTTCTGAACAAAAAAAGTGAATGAAACGATATTCAGATAATTTAGTATTATCCAGAAAATGAAATGTTGCTCTATTAGAGTGAGTTTGTGAGACGGCATGAATATTAAAAAACCACAATGATGATGAAGGATTAGATGAAGCTGCATGCGAAGCCGAAGAGTACAGTAGAAAAGAGTGTTGCTGAAATGAAAAAATAGTCTGATGGAGTGAAGAACGTCGCATTTATCTGAAAGAATTTGTTTGAAAGAAGAGAGAAGGCGAAAGGGGGAAGAATGAGAGTTAGAAGAAGAGGAAGAAGAAATAAAAGATTTAAAAAAATCATGTAATGAAGAGGAAGAAGAGAAGGAGGAGGAGAAGAAGAAGAAGGTCGACGAAGAGCGGGAAGTTGTTGTCTTGATGCTGATGATGGACGTTGTGATTCTTCTTTTATAAGATGTTTATGAAACGTTGATATGGATAAATAAATAAAGAAGAAGAAAGAAGGAAATAAATAAATCAATAACAAATAAATAAATAAGAAAATATTGTCAAAAAAATCAATTCTATTCAAAAGCATACGACGTAATGTTCCATCGACACTTCGAGCAAGCGGGTGCAGGCGAGTCGTGCATGCGGGAGAAATGTCGCAGAAGAGAGAAGCAGGAGGAGTGGAGAGAGCCTGGGAGTGGAGAAAGGAGACATCGAAGTGAGCTGGGAAGAGCGGGAGGTGATTGGATGAAGGGAGGAGCATGGAGTTGGGTAAATTAAAGAAACTGAGAAGAGGTGAAGGAAGGATACGAGAGGAGGAGGAGGAGGAGGAAAAAGAGAAAGTGAAGGCACTTGTGATATAAAAGATAGAGTTGTGGAGTGTAATGTGAGGTGCTGTGATGAGATGGCATGATATGGAAATCGAGTGTCAATGGAAGATGGCTGTGTTGTAGTGGGCAGAAGCAAAGGAACTGGTGAAATGAAAGAGGATAAAGAAGAAGAATAGAAAAATTTTAATTCATGAGTTATTTTTCTTCGAGCTTTTTAAATAACAACGTTAAAATTATCGCTATTTATCAAATCCACATCAACAGCAAAGATATAACATAAATCTTCCATTCACAATCACTGAATTTATCATAAAACAACAATCTTTTTGATTCCTTTCAAATATCTTCTCCAGTTTTTTCACAATTTTCTCTTTTGTTTTCAAAACATAAAATACATTATTATTATGGTTAAAAAATTTCAAAAAATTTCAAAAAAAAAAACAGTGGAGTTTAGGAAATACATATATATTTATGAATCGCAAAATTAGGGAAAAAACAATAATATCAATCTTTTCGACAAATGAATAGATTCTCGACCGACAAATTGCACGCAAAAAATGTGTGTCGCAGAGGCCTTGTGTTTTCCAGCGGTTTTTTTTCTTTCGGTTGCTCCAATCAGCCAATTCGACTTTTTTGTTTCTCTAATAATAATTATCTTAATTTTTATGAAAAGTTCCTTTTGTTTAATTTTCAAATAAAATTAAAATTTCATGTTTCAATCAAATTTATGTTTCCACAAACGAAACTTCACTAAAATAGCAATAATTACACAGTCAATATTTTATCTTCATGACAGTGAAATTTGGTGAGTTGAAACAAAAATTTGAATAAAATATGAAATTTTTATTTTATTTGAAAATTAAACAAAAGGAACTTTTCAATAAAATTTTGACAATTTTAAAAAATTTAACAAAAAATTTTTTAAAATCATCAAGAAACCTCGATTATATTTTCTTCTGTGTCAAAATTCTTCGTCAATTTCAACAACCTCTTCAATTCCTCCAATTTGTTGCTGATTTCTGAGAAAGATGGGAGATAACGTCTGACTTATTGCTGAATAATAAAACGTTACAGTATGCCTATCGATTCCACACATAAAAAACATTTGATGAACCTCCATATGGCACAAACAATTTAATAGAATCAATATGATATGATTTATTTTCAACTTGGAATCTTCAAAAACTGTGTTTATACGGATGGACCATCGTTTCTAACAAAATGAACATTTTAATCGATAAGGAATTTCATCCACTTTCAATACATTCACATTGGAACCATCATCAGGGCATTTTTTCAAAGAATCCATTTTCCATGATGAAAACAACGATTCCAATGTTTCTTTTTCGCTTGTAAACATTTTCAGAAAATGTGGAATACTTATTTTTGTCATAATCGTGACTTGCTAATGTTGAGCCATCTGAGTTGCAAAAATGGAAAATATTTTGAAAATATTTAATAAAATTTTGGGACGTGATCATTTGGTACCATATTATACTCCACTTGCCCTTTCTTTTTTTCTTTTAACAAATAAAAAATTTGTAAATGTTTCATAAAATGGATAATGCACATTAATTTGATCAAGCTCTTCAACTGTTGTCTGCTCTGTCATTTCATATTTGATTTGGCACCACTCGATTTGTTTTAACTTTTGCTTCGAAATCCACTCTGATGTTGGAGAATCAACAACAATCATCAAAAACAACCAAAAATGATGTATTTTCCAAAAAAAACTTAAAAAGTGTCTTTACCGATAAATACACGTCAAGTGGAAATCAAATCAAATAATTAATATGTTTAAGTGTCCTCAAAATTCCGCATGTGCTCAGTTCCGCATTCTGCATAAACCCCCCCTTTGCTGTCTCGACTTTGTTCTTGCTCTCTCATCCTCAAAACCTTTTGTAATAGAATCTTTTTCAAAGTTCGATAAATAATGTTGTCCATTGTTGTCTTGATAAAGTTTTATGCATTGTTATCATGTGTTAAAGAACCATTAAACTGTGAGTTGTAGAAAGCTTGATTCTCTCCATCAATCCTCCTCAGCCTGGATGGTCCACTCAAGAAACGAACAAATAACAAAATCATCCTGATATCTCAAAACTTTTCTCAACACATTAAATTTGAAACATTCCCGGAAACAAGCAAACACTCTGAAAAAACAGAAAAAAACATTTCTGACAAGGAAAGCTTCCAGATAACTCTAAATGCGAGCTCAAAAATTGAAATACTAATGTTCATATAAAAATGTGAAGCGATGTTGGAATGCACAAAATAAACTGTCAAACTGTTGCTTTTTTCTCTCTTCTTCACGAGGCTCAGAAAAGACATATGGAATTTATTTTGATAGACGATAAAAATTATGTGTGATATTTTCCAACATGTTCAAAATTTAATTCGAAAGACCATCAATTTCAATGAAATGAATCATTGTTAGCTTGATCAGAAAGAAACAAAACTCTTTCGTATTTTGATGAATACTGCAAATACCGTTAACTTCTTTGTGATTTCTTTTTTAACATTGATTTTTTTTCAACTAGTCAAAGGAATTGAGTTTGGCCTTTATCTTTGTTTTGTCACTTTTCAACAACGTTGTTTTTACTTTTCTGTTTTTTTGTTTGAAATTTTGCGGTTAATTGATCTTCACCATTATAAACAGAATAGAAATGTGCAATGAAGATATATTTTATAATGAAGCTCAAGAGCGATCCCTTGCAGACAAGTTTTCAAGTCTGTGAATTTTGATTGTTGTTTGAAGTCACTTTGATTGAAATATCTGCATTGTTCTGGAAGAACTGTTTTCTGGACTGGAGCGTTGCCCAGAAAGCGAGCAGAAAAGAAAAATCGAAGAAATGAACCTAATGGTTGAGGAAATGAATAAAGAAGAATTCAAATCCATTTTCACAAAAGAACTGTATGACAGAATATCCAAAATGATTGAAAAAAAGAAAATAACAACAAATAATGCACTCGTTCTGTTGAAGCAAGTGGGATATTTCAATGTGTTGAAAACCATATGGGGCAGTGGATTTCATTACTCTGAATTGAACAATAGAGTCGAAAAGATGATTGCTGAGGAAAATGAAAAAAAAGAAGAAAAGAATGAAAAGCTTCTTGTTGATCTTTGCGAATGCTTTCTTTTTCTTAGCTGCAAATTTTCAAAAGAATTGCTTTCAATTTGTGAGCCTTGCCTTCTGAAAGTTACATTGAGGAAGGAAGAAAACAATGAAGCTCAAAAAGAAGTGGAAATCGCTTTGCTGGCTTTGAGCTGCGTTCATGGAGATCATGCATGAGCTTTCCTATTTCCTTTTTAATTTAATCAATTTTTTTCTTATTTTTTTATCAGCCAATCGAACAAAAACTTTATTTGAATGAAATCAAAGAAATCATCAAATATCATCAAGATTATCGTTGCCTGACTTGTCTTAGCTATGAGTCTGCTTGGGAATATTTGACACAAAAATTTAACGATTCAAAATTCAAGGGAAGTTTTTTTGTCGATGAATGGCGTCGTGCAAGAGAAGAATCTTTGGAAGAAGTGATTTTGAATGAATTGCATTTTGCGAGAGAGGCAACAAGAGAATTGGAAGAACTGATGAAATTTGTGGATTGGAAGAGAGAGAAAGAAGAGGAAAGAAGAGGAAAAGAAGTCAAAGAAGTTCTTGTAACAAGGAGGTGGCTTCACACATTGTGGATTTTCTTTCGCAATTTCAGATTTTGGAAAGAAGAATTTGCTGAGCTTATAGGCATCATTGTTCGAGTGTATCGAGCATCAAGGATCAATTGCAAAGTAATCAACTGTCAGTGCATTCGTCTATTTGAAGCAGTAACAGGCGACAGAGATGCGACAATTGAAGACTTGTTGAAGAGTGGAATTGTAAGTTTCTTTTTGGAGGAACTTCAGCAATCAACAATAAAAAGCAGTATGACATGCCAAAGTTTGACGTTCTGCTTTTCAATTTCAAAAAAATTGAAAGAAAAGAATAAAGATGAAATGGAAGAAGCGAAAAGGAAAAAGTTGAAAAGGAAAGTGTTTGAAAAGCTGGAAGAAAAAGGATACGAAGATTGCATCATTGGGCTGTGCCATTATATTATTCACGGCTCATTTGGAGATTGTCATTTGATTGAAAATTGTTCAGAATATTTTGTGTATCCGTAATTTATCTGAACAAATATTTGTTTCATCTTTTTGCATTTCCTTTTTTTATTGCTTTTTGTGCAGAACACTCATTCATTCAACACAATAAGAATTATGATTTGCAAAATAGATGAAAGTGTTTTCTCAAAGAATATCAAGACTTTTCAAGAAAAATGAACGTTTGTAAAAAAAGAATATAATTGAAAATGAGAAATATAAAAAATCAACAAGAAAAGAATCAAGCTTGTTGAATTTCTCTCTATTTATATTGAAAAGAAAAATTAACCACTTCGAAAGTACAATCAAATTAAAGAAAAACTCATTCAATGAAAAAATTTCTTGGTAATAAAAGCTGAAATGTTCAATGCAAAAAATGGAGGATAAGGAAAAAATGTAAGTTTTTTCATCATTCTTTTTATTTTTTGATTTCTAATTGAAATTCTTCTAATTTCCTCAAAGACACACAAGATAATCACAAACATCCAACGATATATGACAATCATCATAACTTTGAAAATACTCGAAAGTTTCAAAAAAGCATGTTATGTTATCTTCGTATCCCTCTTCTTCCATCTTTTCAAATACTTTCTTTTTCGTTTCCTTTCTTTTCGCTTCTTCCATTTCATCCTTCTCCTCTTCATCCAATCTTTCTGAAACATTCAAAAAAAATTTCAAGCAATCAAATAGAACATATTCATTCAACGTTGGCTGCTGTATCTCCTCCAAAAAAGCATCGATAGCTCCTCTTTTCAGCAGGCCATCAATTTTCATATCTCTGTTTCCTGCTGCTGCTTCAACTACACGAATGCACTGCTTACTGATTTCTCTGGAATTGTCCCTCGATGCTCGATACACACGAACAATGCTGCTCAAAAGCTCAAGAAATTCTTCATTCCACAACTTGCATTTGTAAAAATAATGTTCCGATTTTTGCAGCCATCTCAATAAGACTTGATCTTCTTCTGTCTCTTTTCCCTCTTTCCCTCATTCTTCCTTCTCTCTCTTCCAATCCACACATTTTGTCAACTCTTCCAATTCTCTTATTGCCTCTCTTGCAAAATGAAGTTCATTGACAATAACTCTTCTGATGGGTTCGTCCCAATAAACTCTGCATATCAAAAACTGCCAAGCAGACTGATAGGCAATTCGTGTCAGATTGTGATGTTCCTGGTGATATTCGATGATCTCCTTGATCTCATTGATATACAGTTCTTTTGGCACTTCCTATGCAAAAAATATGAAAATAAAATTACAATAAGAAAGGTTAAATAATTTAATAAATTGAAAAACAAATATATCATGCAGAAGATGACCCCATATGATTCAAAGCCAGCAAAGTTATTTCCACTTCCTTTTTAGTGTTCTCATCGTTCCCTTTCTTCAATCCAGCTTTCACAAGACAGGGCACACAAATTGATTTCAAGTCATATGAAATTCCATATACTAGTGTTGAATAGCATTCACAAAGATCAGCCAGCAGCGCTTCGTCTTTTTCTTTTTTCTTATATTCATCAATAATCATCTCTTTAAATCTTCCGTTCAATTTTGAATAAAAAAAACTGCTTCCCGATGCATCTTTCATTATATTCCAATATCCCAGATGTTTTAGCAACAAACACGCATTTTTAATTGATATTTTCTCTACATCAATCATTTGATCCATTCTATTGAACAGATCTTCTGTGAAAACAGAATGGAATTCTTTTTGATGTATCTTTTCCATCACTTCGTTCATTTCAAGTATTTTAACTTTTTGTTCGATTTCATTGCAATCTTCCAGCCTTGAAAACAATTCTTAAGATATCATTAAAAAACATGAAGCTGAACATTCCAAAGACTGAATTTTTTATTCAAACTCAAAAACTTTTTTGTTGGCGGCAACTCTTGAAGTTCATCGATATATTTATCATCCTTGCACAATGTCATTCTGTTAATTGTAAAAAAAAATGCAAAATATGTTGAACAAAATCAATAATTGACGAAAACAAACATATTCGATTATCTTGCAAAATGAAAAGAAAACAATGCTCCACAGATTGTTTTTGTTAACAAATGTAGTGTGAAGATAGAATATTCAGCAAATTGAATGATCTTAGCCGAACAAAGCCAGAAAAACAAATTGTTTTGTTTCTGTTTGATCAAACCAACAAAAAATAGTGATGAAAAAAAGTGATTTCATATTTTGAGACGTTTTGTCTCATGCGTCAGATATCTTCTTTGTATGGAATTGAATTAATATCTGATGTTCATAAGGATGTTTGCTGAGGAGAAAATCAAAACAGGCAAATCCTCAAAAAAGAGAAATGAGAATGAATTCTTTTTTCAAAGAAGATGAAGTCGAATGACAGAGACCATTAATGCTTGTGTGCATGAAGGATTCTGTTTATTATCTCGTTTTTTCAGTTTTCAATTTTCATTCAAAATGATTCAAGGGATTATTGAAGAAGAAAGAACTGAAAGATGAAAAACAAAAAAAGTATTGAAGATTCGAAACAAAAATTAGGCAAGTTGCAGAAAGACGGGATAAAGAAGTTTTACAGCGAATGAGCAATTTAATAATTACGACAAGGCAATCTACAACTCACAAGATGCAAGGACTCAAAAATGGAGGAACAGCAACAGTAACTGATGATCAGTTTTTTAAATTCGGTGTTTATCAAACGCCCTTAACAACTGAAAGCCATTTTCTTTCGATCAGATGATGACTGGATGAGAAATGCAACAAAGACAGCTGTGCTATGAGCCACATTCATGAAACACACAAACCAATAACACTTTTCTTCAATTAACAAGAAAACCAGAAGTGATAAATCAAAGAGCTTAATTTTTCTTCTATTAAAATGATGAGAGACTGAAAGGTATTCTGATCTATTATCCAAGTATTCTTTTTATTTCAATTCTATCTTAGCTGAACAAACTAGAAATTCTTCCTTGGACTTCAATGACTGTCAAATCATAATTCAATGGCTAGCAAATAATGAAAGAACATCACTTTCAGCCTTTTTTTCAACATTTCTTCTTTTTATTTCTGGAATCAGCGCAGCCATCAGAAGAAATTCCTTCCTTTTCATTCATTTCTCATCTGAAACTATCAAAATACATCATCTGCAGCATTGTCATCTTCAATGAAAACATTTCTTGTCGTGTTTTTCAGCATTTGCAGTTGTTGTGAATAATGAAGGTCCATCATACACATGCACAGCCCTCACAACTGATATTCTTCTTCTTCTTCTGTTTTTTGCTGTTTGAATTCATCTTTTGGAAATGCCAATGGATAATAATCTTCAAATATCTTCAATCAGTTTAAAGATAAATTGCTTGATCGAATTAAGAAATCATATCCAATTTCATCAAATTTCTTTTCCTTCTTCTTCTTCTCCTTCTTCTTCCTTTTCTTCCTATTCAGATAATAATAATAATTGTTATTCTTCATCAAATTCTTCTCTCCTTCTCTATTCTTCTTCTTCTCCTCTCAAAATCAACCTCAAATCTTTTCTTTTTGACTATCTTTTTTCTGATTCTCCATTCATTTCTTCATTTCATCCTCATCTTTCTTATTCTTCCCTTTCCTTTATCATCATCATCATCATTTTCTTCTTCTTCTCCTTCTTCTTCTTCTTCTTTTTCTCCCCCTCCTTCTTCCTCTTCCTCCTCCTCCTCTTCTTCTTCTTCTTCTAATTCTTCTAATTCTTCTTCCTCTTCTTCTTCCTCTTCTTCTAATTCACCAATTTCTTCTTCTTCTTCTTCTTCCTCCTCTTCTTCTAATTCTTCAAAATCTTCTAATTCTTCTTCATCATCATCATCATCATCTTCTTCTTCTTCTCCTTCTTCTTCTTCTTTAATTAATTCAAAAAATAAAAAATCACAAAAAATATATTCCCCCGTTCGGGAAAGTTCAATTTTTTCCGGAATTAATTCCGCAACTCGGTTTTTAAACAGACATATCAAATCAAAATGACACGAAACATGTCAAACTAACAGAAGAAGAAAAAGAAAAAGAAAGGTGGAAGAGAAAGAGAATGAAAAGAGGAGCATAAAAAATTCAATTCATTGAAAATGTTGGGTGATGGGGGTATTTCATTGAATTCTTCTTCTTCTTCTTCTTCTTCCATGTCAAATTCACCATCGTTCATTTCAAATCCTTCTTCTTCATCTGAAGCAGCACACAGAACTTCATCGCCATTCCAGAGACGGAGAAGCGAAGAGAAGAAGGCAGCAGGAGATGAAAAGCCATCATCTTCATCTTCATCCTCTGCACCTGCGATTGGCCTTTCTGATGCATCTGTTGAAGTGTTTTGTTAATTTTAATCCGCAATAAACAACATCGAGAGGCGGCTGGAGTGAATGAAAATCACAGATAGTCGTAACTGAAGGAGCAACAGACGCTTCAAGGGATATGTTGTGATGCAGCGGGGGGTGTTGTGTGTGTGTGTGTGTGTGAACAATGTGGCGCTTTTGGAGATGCTTTCACTTCCACTTGCGGAGCTGTTTCCGTCGCTTGCAGTGTCAGTGGTCACGAAGTCGGAGGGCAAGCGGATCTTTGCAGCAGCAGATGTAAATGTTCATTCTTCGTTCTTCGATCTGTTTGACCCTTCGCTGCAGATATGGCGATAACTGCAGTCGAGACGTGAAGTGGGGAAGTTGGACGAGAAAGCGATGAAGTGATGGGGAGAGGGGTTGCAATGTGTGAGAAGAAGGGGAGATTGCGGAGAAAGGGATTGGAAGTGGTTTGGCTGAGGATGAATGATGGAAGATGTGGTTCTGTTGCCCGAAGCGATTGTGCTGCATTTGCTGGAAGAAAGAAAAGAATAAGAAGAAGAAGTGGGAAAAGGAAAAGGAAAAGGAGCAGATGAGGCAGAGGGAGAATGGTGAGAGAACGAATCTAATCGTACGAGCTGGCTGGAGAAGAAGCTGCAGGAGAATGACAAGATCATCCGGATGAATCAGAGGAAGATTCAGGAGACGGGCAAGAAGCACAATGCAGAGGTGAATGAGGTGAAGACAAGGAAAACAAAGGGAGAGGCAACGAAGATGGCACAGGCGATGAACTTCTTTGCACGAAAGACAAAGAGCACACATCTTTTGAAGAGATTGAGATGGAATAAAAGAGGGGATAATTCAATTTTGCCTACTAAATTATCAATAGTTGATGAAATCCCTCTCTTCGACTCTTGCAACGCCACAGATATCGGAAGAATCATCACTTCAAAATGATAGAAATAACATTTGAATCGCATTATGAATGACAACAGGTTCTCCTTTCTCATTTTCAACGCTGTTATCCATGCGACTCGCCTCCTTCATCTGCTTGTTCTTCAGAGCAAGCACAGAGCACACAAAACAAACTGACACAGTCCAGTTCTGTAGCTGAAGAAGAGAACAAGACACATCACGTACTTTATCATCATGTCTTTGTCAATCTATCGAGATATGCACTTTATGTTTTTTGCAGATGGCAACATTCACTTTTTGGAATGCTCTTCAGTAATAGATGCTGGCAGACATAAGAGCTTAACTGAAAGGGAAGAGGATGGTTTATTGCTTTGTTTGAGATCCTGCCCTGGGAAAAAGAGAGGGAAGAGATCCTTGGACGAAGATGATATTTTATTTGGATGAACTAATCTGAGGCGTAAAGTTGATATACAACTACTTCTCATCAAAAGAGCCTTCAGCTCAAATCAGAATTCTATGCCTTGATTTATCCCATAACTCTTCATTCTTCTTGTTCGTGCAGATTTGCCTTTCCCATCGATTGCAATCTCATCTTATTGAATGCCCCTTCTTGTGCCTCAGCAGCTCATTCCGCATCCGCTTCTTTTGGCTGTCTGTTCTTCAAAAGGCGATATGATGCTATCTGAAGCAGTTGAGCTGCTGAACAGCAACTCTTCTTTGAACCATACACTTCAGCAATCCTGCTCTCTTTTTATCTCTTTTCCTTCCCTTTTTCTGACTCTTCTCTTTTATCTGCCTTTCTTGCTCTCAGTTTGGGGGAATTGTTGAAGCAATCACTTCTGACGGTTACAACAACATCTTCTCTCTGAAATAATTCCTATTCATTGATTCTTCTATTAATTTCTTCATGTCAAAAATGACTCTTATTATAATCAATTCTTCTGCAGCCAATCGTCTTCCACTTGCACCCATCAAGCACTTATTCACTAAAATTGCTGAAGGCTGGCTTCAGTCAATTGGTCGTGCTTCAGATGGATTATTAAAGGAAGAGGTTGGACAGATACGGACTGTATGGAATGAAAACAGACAACGCAGCCATATTTAGCTTTATTTATTATAATTTTTTAATAAAATCTGAATTGAATCAAAATGTTGTCAAAGTTCTCATTATTGTTTTTGATGTAAAAAATTTCCTTTTTGGTTTTGGTTTAAATCAAAATGAGGTAAAATTTAAAATCAAAAGGCAAATGTCAATAAATTCATTGGAAATCACAAACAATAATTTTTTTTGTGAAAACAAAGAAGAATTTATAAAGTGAACAATTTTCTATAAACAATCAAATAAATAAAAAAAGTTAGAAAAGAAAACCAACCGGAACAAGTTTTGTCTTTCGACTGACACGCATCGCTTCTGCTTTTTTTGTTACAAACGCCTGGCTTTGTCATTTTGTTTGAATCATTTCGATTTCAATTATTATTAAAAAAGTGATTTGAATATTTTGATCAACGAAACCATTCAATAGATTTGTGTGCTCGTTTCTTGCTGTTTGTCTGAAAAGTTCTTTCATCAACAAAGAAGTGTAATTCGATTTATCCTTCATGAAATTATTAAGAGCTTTCAAAACTGTGAACATTAGACTTTGGGCAGCAATATTCATTTCAATGATTTTGCCAACAATTTATCAAACAGTCAGAATCTTTTTTCTTGGAGAGTTACCGAGCGATTCGGGGGTGAATATTGCAAGCCAAATGTCATGGGTGAATTTGTTTTATGAAGTGGCCCAGGAAGCCTTGATCCTTCCTCTTTTCCATCTTTTGGGAAAGTCATTGAACGATTCGAAAGAGTTTGCAAACAAGGTCAGAACAGGAATAACTGTCACAGCAGCGGTTTATGTTTTAGTGTCCATAATTTTGGTTTCTGCTGCAAAGCCTCTTGTGGTTTTCATGGCGCAAAATAATGAACTTATTGATGTGACAGTGACATATGTCAGAATAGAAACTGTTGGAGGAATCTTTTCAACGCTGTGGAGGTTTATTTCACTTGTTCTTGTGACATTGAAAAAGGAAAAATACATGTTCATCTTGCTGATTATTCAGATGCTGTTAACGATCATTCTGGACACATTTTTGGTGAGCACTTTGGAAGTTTCATTGAATATTGGAGTTAACGGAATTGCCATTTCGAATATCATTGTCAATTTTGTCATATTTATTGTTGCATTAATCTTGCTGAGAAGAGAAAACATAAGCTTCTTTGTGAAAACCAAATGGAATTTTTGTTGGCTGAAGGAGTGGCTCAGTGTTGGGAAGTATTCCGGTTTGGAATCATTATTGAGAAATGTCGTCTTCATGGTGATGGTCATCAGAATGGTGAATATTGTGGCTGAACAGGGGATTTATTGGGTTGCAAACAATTTTATTTGGCAATGGTTGTTAATTCCTTCGCTGGCTCTTGCAGATGTTGTGAAAAAAGAAGTTGGAGAATCTGAGGATAATATCCGAGCGAAAACTTTCGGGTATTTGTGCATGGCTACCCTATTCGCCTTGTTATGGCTGGTGAGCATCCCTTTGTGGAAGCTGTTTTTGCGCTATGTGTTGAACTGTTCTGAATACAACAAAGTGTTCAATGTTGTGCTCATTGAAACAGGCTTCTACGTCACATTCATATTCAACTCGACAGTTTTCGACAGCACGTTTTACGGACTGGGGAAAACAGGATACATGCTCATTCAATCAATATGCATTGATGGATTTTATTATGGTATTCTGTTCATTCTTTATTTGACTGGTGTGTACAAGCCAACGTTGAACGGAATATGCTTGATGTTTGGCATTGGAATGGGATTGGATTTTATACCTACGTTTATCCTGTATGTGAGACTGCTTGTGAAAAAAGGGATAAAAATTGATTTCAAATTACAATAACCTTCACATGACAGTCATGTTCAATTGCAATTGGCACCTTATTACAAAAATCACACTTTCATTAGGGTTTTAATCAAACAATACCTCTTTTTGGAAATTCTTGCAATGTCGTTTCTTTTTTTTCGATTCGTGGAGAATGACTGTAATTCTCCGACAACCTATTTTTCAAGAATTTCAAAAAGGATTATTTTTTGATCAAAACACTCATGAAAGTGTGATTTTCGAAAGCAAGTTGCCAATTATTTTTTTTTCAAAGAACAAATTTTTTTCTATTTTCTTTCTTTTTTTTTCCAATATTTTTATTATTTTCTTTATGTATGTGGATGTGTGTTGTTTTTATCAACGATGATTATATATTTTTTGTCTTCATTAAGTATTTTCTTTGAAAAGAAAAATTTTCACTTCATGATATTTGCTTGTTGTCTATGTTTTATGAAATAAACATAATAAAAAATATGCAAAGCTGTTTGATTGTTTGTTAATCGAATTGGACAAATTAATTATCAATTTTTCATTCTCGATTACAAAAATGAAACCAAAATGAAAAATTTATCACTTTGTTCCACTTTCTTCAAACAAAATAATTTTCAAAAAATTCTGAAGATATAAATCGATTGTCAAAGAAAAAAAGCCTCAAAATGCAAAATTGAAACAGTTTGCTTCGAGTTAAATGAAAATTTCTCTTTCCAAACAACCAAATTGAATATTAACTTTGAAATTTTCATTTGAACTTGAAAATAAAACAAACTTTTAAAAAAATGCAAAAATAATTGACTTTAAAGGTGAAAAAGATAAAAAAAAACTTATTCTTCACTCCCAAAAAATGTCTGATAAAAATGAAGATAATTTGAAAGTTTTGAATGACCACTCCAACAAAACACTCAAGCCAGTTTTGTAATAAAGTTGTTTATGGAATTTGTTATAATGGACAGAAAAAAAAGCAAAAAATTGAATGAATAACAAACAATTGTAGAAAACTTCAGAAATGATTGAGAATCAAGAATAAATATTAATTTTTGATGAATTATTCTCATTTTCCACGAGCATAAATGAGACAATGAACAGTAACTGTGCTTCCAATAAATCAAGAGTGTGTGTTCATAATCAGACACACATCATTTACTCAAATCGAATATACATTGTTTTTTTGATTCTTCCTTAAAAATCTTTTTGATATGATCTCTCCTCACTTTTATTTCATATTTTCAATTTTTTTCATTTTTATCTTCGGGGATGTTTCCTTTCCCAACAATTATAATGTCTTTGTGCTCATCAATTAGAACACATTCCACTATTCTGCTGTCTCTTCGAGCAAAGCTTTCGCCTCTTTCTTCTCTGCTTCCCCCTGCATAGCACAGCGCATCTGACGCTGTCAGTATTGCTGCATTCGCAGGAAATAATCCAATGAATTCTCTCTTCATTTCTGAAAGTGAAATTCTGTCTGGTATCTGAGCCAGCACACTTGTTTCCACCATTCCTTTCAATCGAGACCCCTCAACTTTTTTCATATTCGGTCTCTCTCCATTCACAATCTTCTGGCCTGCCACCTCCCCTTCATAATCCCCAAACGGGATCTGCAGAGTTAGGCACTCCCACAACATCATCCCAATTGAAAATGCCACAGAGCTCTTTGTTGCCTCCATCTTCTTGTTGATCAACAATTCTGGTGCTTTCCATCTCAGGCACTCTTTTCTGTTATCTTCCTCATCCTCAAAGGCTGATGAGAGAAGAGAATCTTCATCATCATCGTCACTTGCCGAAGTCACAAAAGTTGAAGAAGAGATGGAAGAAGATTCAGAATCATCAGAAAAAAGGAGATCAGAATGCGTCACAATGCAGATGACCATGTGTTCGGAGAACAGCACAATGTGAGGACTCAGATTGGCTAGCGATTGAAGCGGATTTTCCATCTCATCAAATGAATGAAGTGCAAGATTAGCCACCCAGAACAGGATCTGGGCAGCTGTCTGCTCCCTCTCTTTAAGAGTGCCTATTGCCATCTCTTTCTTCTCGTTCCTCCCATGAAGAAGCATGAACAATGAATCCCTCAGATCCACAATCAATTTCTCATGAGGCGATGAACAGGCCATTGCATCCACCAGGTTCGACATAGAAGAGGTGGTGGGGCACATGCTCTCTGATCGAACAAAAGTGGTATCTGTGTCTGAAGTGTCTGTTGTTGAAGTGGATGAAATGGACGGAGAAGGCGTTCTCTTCCTAATCTCTTCTTCTTCTTCTTTCTCCAATGCCCATTGAGGAATCTTGTCTGAGTCTCTTCCAAGGATATATTCAGTCGATCCACTTTCAGATAGAAGATGCTCTGATGATTCTGAGTGCTCCATATTCGTCTCATGTATTCTCTTCTTGATCCTTTCTTCATTCTTCTTCTCTGCCTCCCTCTCTGCTCTTCGCCACTGCTCTTCCGGTGACATCTCCATCGTCACCATCTCAAACGCTTTCGGATCTTTTCTGATGTTGTCATTCACAATCTCTCTCAAATCTTTTGCTTCATTCTTCACCTTTTTCCATCGAACAGCCAGAACAATGGCAACTATAAGAACAATCAACAAAATTATTACTAACACAATAATAATAACTGTTGAAGAAGAACCATATCCTTTTCCACTTTCAACAGTGATTTCGTCTGTTTTTGCTTCTGTTTCGCTTCTGTTCCTCAGCACAGCTGCAGAAGTGAAGGAAGGAGCATCTGACGTTCCAAACAGAATTCTCACTGAAATCTCTGCTTCATTGGGAGCTGAATTAATTAAGTCTGAATTGATAAAAGAGAAGACATATGTTTCCAACTCAAATGAATCCTCTTTGAAATAAAACGTAGTGATCGACTTTTCATCACCAATGGACACCACAAGCTGGAACGAAAGATTGCAGGGAAGAAGCAACGAACCCTCGAAAACAATCTTTGCCGAATCAATCTCTTTTTCCATTTTTGCTAAATCCAAAATGGGAATGAAGAATGGAGAAATTCGTTCACCTGCTATCCCATCCAATTTGCAGTCATCGTTCAGAATCCAAAGAGATGAGTTATCCTTCACTCCATCTCCTCCTTTTAAGCTTGCAACATTCAACACTCCGGAATCTGAACAGATAACGTTTCTTCGAGCCGATGCGTATCCCTCAATATTGGGATTGTTGTCGAGAAATTCTCCTTTTGTCATTTCGATGCTTCCACCTGACACTGACAACCCTCCAACTGATGAATTGGAGATCGTTGTGTCTTTCATGAAGGCGACGCTTTGCTCGAAGTTAACAAGAGATCCATTCCATCTACAAACAGCTGTCAGATTCTCATTCATTCGATTCTCTTTCGAAGCTCCCAATTCTCCTTTGAAAGAACACGAATCCATTAAAATTTCAGAACAAGAAAGCAAAGATATCATCATTCCTTTCTCAACTTGTGACAGAGAAAGATTCACAGAGTAATTCGACAAGCTCACATTTCTTCTATTACCGATACAAATCATCGGACTATTTCCTCTGCAAGATGCGTTGGAGACAATACATTCTGATAAAGAAGCACTCATTGAGATTCTCTGCACTTTGTTCTCAGCTCCATCCAAGCTGAAGATGCTCTTCTGGCTTTCTGCATTCTTTATTTCCACTTCCTTCATCGAAATGCTTTCGCATAACACAACAAACAGATCTCGAAGTGATGTAACATCTATTAAAGAAACTGAACGAAATTGACACGCTCCTTTTTTGAATGTGCACAGAGTCGTTGCATCAATTCTTTCGATTGAAACTTGACTGAGCAACAACATTCCGCCTTCCATCCGGATAAGCTCATTCAAAGAAGCTTTTGTATTAGCATTCTCCGGCTTGAATGTAACATCGGCAATCAGCATGTTTCCTTCGTCAATTTCCAGAATTGTTTCGTGATTTGATGAAAATGAGTCTGCAAACAGGAAGTCGACTGATTCAAGGCGATTTCTTCCTTTTGCTTTGATCAATGTTAAATCAGCTGCAGTAATTGCAGATGAAACAACCAACTTGGATTTTGTGAAGCTCTTCGATTGGATGGTGATATCATTCAGCTCAACTTCCTTTTCAATCTCGCTTTGCTCGTCAATGGCTACAATCCTCAGAAAGTCTCCCACAAGATGGCCAACACCATATCCAAGGGATAAGCAAGGATGGGTGCTTGTACCACACTGCCTATCATTCACTCCTCCTTTCCCAAAAATAGTCGAAACAACAATCGTAGCAGACTGGTATATCGTGATCAGATCCATCAGATCAACAGGCTCGGAGAGCATCGGGTCAATCCCATAAATTGCATTGAGACGAATGAAAGAATCTGCCCTCAAATCCATTGCAAACTGTGTCTCGTTGATTTGATTCGAAATATTTGTGCATTCAATGAAAATGTCTCTTCCAATAAATGCCTCGTTTCCAGAAAATGTCACATTTTTGAACAGAAACAGCAATTCTCCTCTTTGCATAAACTCCAAATATTCTCCGCCTCCTCTTCCGCGAGCAGTGGAGCAAGAGCATTGAGCAATTCGTGTCTCTTCCACTATCAGGGAGGAATCTGAGCTCAGAAAAGAGAAAACAGAACCGCCTTTCTCAGATGAAAGAGCTTTGCACGACTCGATAGATGAATTTTTCACAGTCATTTCAACACTACCACTGTTGCTGCAATAGCTCATGCAAACACACGGTCCATCATCAGCTCTTGAAACTGAAAAGAAAGTTGATTCGTTAATTCCAATTGTTGTTTTCGCGTTATTTCTCATTGCTACGTCTTCATCCTTCACATTAATAATGCTTCCACTCTCGATTGTGGATGAAAGAATGCTCAGTTTGTTCACGCTGCATTCACATCCATCACACACATCGAAAACACCTCGTTTTGTGTGGACTCTCTCCACCTTCAGATAATCAACATTCAGCTCTCCTTTCACCATTTCCACAAACACACAGTTTTGAGCCGTATTGTCCGCGCTTGTTAAAGAAAACCAACAATCTTCAAAAGACAAAGTGCCTTCTTCATTTTTCACAATGACTTTCTCTCCATTTTCACAAATAAACTCTGCTGAAAGAATTATCCACGAAAATGTCAGCGTCTTGCTATTTCTTATCAATCCTTTGCCTTCTGCTGGCTCCTCTTGGTTCACAGCCAACGTCGAATGGCTGGCTTCCACTTCAGTTGTTGTTCCAGAGCATATCTTGAAGTTAGAAAGAACAAAGCTGTCCTTCAAAACTGTCTTGTTGTGAATTATTATCTTCTTCTTTGTTTCGCTTTGATCAATTTGTTGTATCCCCTTCCAGAAAGAAAAGCAAGGATCATCTTCACTTCCACATCTCTTCACATCAAAGCCAAGTGAAGAAACAAATATTTGGGAATTTGAATAGCCCACAAGAAATCTGAAGAGGTCAGTGCAATTGCAGGAATCATCATTCCCCACAAAAAGGTTTGTTGTATTTTCCATTGAAGAATAATCAAACATGAATGAAGATGACGTCACTGTTGAGTTCAAATCAATCGACAAAATGAAAATATGCTCCCCAATTCTCGCCTTGTTGGCTTCCAAAGTGATTGCATCAAAAACAAAAGGAGCGGAGCTTTCTGAATCTGTGCTGTCAACAAAAAGAAAACCTCCTTTTCCAATTGTCGATGAGCATTCACAATTTTCCCCTATTGTTTTGTTGATCATCAATTGCTGCTCTGCTTTCAACGAAATTCGAAGTGCTCCCCCTTCTTCCCCATTCTCTGTCTTGGATCCAGAAATATTGCATGCTTCAATTACAGCCGAAGAAGAAGCAGAAATAGGCGTGAAATCAAACTTCACATCTTCAATTGTACAACGAATCAGCGAAAATGTTCCTCCATTCACAGAAATCAGAGAATATGAAAGCGTGCCTTGTTGCCTCGCTGAAAATGCACAATCAATCAAATGAAACATCCCATTTTCAGGAGAAGAAGATATCAGAACTTGCCGATTGGTGCTGAATTCCAACGGCAACACGAAATCAACAAAGTTAAATTGAAGATTCTTCGAATTGACAATCAACGCTGAAGAAAAGTCGGAACGAATAATTTCAGAAGCAAAATCAAGCTTTGCAGGTGCTTCAGAGACTGAAGATTTGACCTCGAAATTGGACAGATCATATTCATCTTGAATGATTGCGTTTAAGCCAATCCATATAATTCTATATGAAGAACTCAAATTAGCGTTTTTCACACCTCTCCAGAAAGATGAGCAGGGATAACTCAAACTGCCACACCCAATCACATCAAAGCCATTTTGTTCAACAAATACCTCATCCGATTCGTATTTCACCAGAAACAGAAACAGATCAATTGCTTCGCCATCAAATAGTGTGCTGTCTATGCCTTTCATATCCACTACAGATGCTCCATTTTCATCAAATAAATCAAAAATGAAGCGACTGTTATTAACTGTTTGGTTCAGGTCAGAGCAGCTGATAAACAAATCCCTCCCGCACCAAGCATTATTTTCGATAAACTCCATTTCTCCAAATTTGAAGTTGTTTGTGGAATCATCACTTAAACAAAGAAAAGTGCCTCCTCCTCTTCCGCTTGTCTCATTGGCTTCACATTCACTTATTTCAACGTTTTCCATATCGAATCTATTCTCGAAGGCAAGCTCACATTTGGTAACACCTCCATCATTGTTGATCGATTTGCATCTCAAAAATTCACATCCTCCAGAAATTGAAGTCTGCTCAACATTCTTAAGAACAAATATTCCTCCATCAGAAGCAGAGCAATCAGTAATATTTGCAGCATTGATTTCAAAACTTTTACCTTCAATTTCCTGGATCAATCCATCTCCTTCAGATGTAACATGAGACGCATTCAGATTATTGATGGACATTTTCCCTCTCTCCATACGAGCAATTCCGAAGCTCGACAGAAAAGTCATATGTGAAAGGACAACGCTCTCAAAATGAATCTCTCCACCTCCTCCAACAACGATCCAAAGCTTTCCAGCTTCTTCAGAACCTTCACTCCCTCCAAATTTGCAGCTTAGTATTGTCAGTCGTCCGCCATTCATCCGAATAACTCCAACGTTTCCTTCTGCAGGAGAGGCAGGAAGTTTGAAAATAAGTCTGTTGAGCAAAAGCACCGTTGGTGTTAGGTCATCAATAACATTGAAAAACCCGTTGCTTTCTATTCTCAGCTCAGATTTGGCTGCAACCCCACGGATCGTCAGCGATTTCCCATCTCTTCTCATCTCTCTGGAAACCCAGTTGTGGTTATTGATCTGGACAGTCGTTTGGTTCTCTTTGAGGTTGCTCATCCCAACTTCCAATCGATCGCATGGATTCGCATCGCTTCCACAGTTCGGCAAAGTGCTTTTTCCTGCCTCAACAAAAATAATATCTCCTGTTCCAGAAAACAGATATTTCTTGATCGAATAGTCAATAACTGGGCTTTCAACCGAATCCATAACCCAGAAACTTTGCTCGGGCGTGTTCAGTTCGTCAATTGTCCCAAACCACAGATCTTCTTTGATCAACGCTTCTGGATTCCCGCAAAGCAGGAATAAGTCACTTCCCTTTGAAGCAAGATTTCCTGTGAAAGTGTTTGACTTCATCGAATACTGTGCATTTGCATCGAATTTCAGGTGCAGCCCTCCTCCATATCCCTGTGCTCCCAGTGCTGTGCAGCTCTCCACTCTGTTCAGAGTGAATATCAGCTCTCCTCCATCCGACACATTCAATGCCCCCATCCCGCCAAATGGAATCTCTCCTTGGCACATATCCTTCGAAAACACACAGTTGCTGATCTCCACTCGCTTTCCTTGCCCAACAACACCCGAAAAGACTGAGCCATTCCCGCTGTTGCGAGTCACGTTCGACAATTCGCTCGATGCAACCTTCATTCCATTTCCTTCCTCAATAGAAATAACACTGCCACTTTCCAGTGTTGTTCCATTGACTTTCAGCTTTTTGATGTCGGTTGAGGATCCATCACTCAAGTGAATAAGCCCATGTGGAGCCTGGCTCTCAATCCCTTCAAAAGTGCATCCTGCTATGAATAATGATGTCCCTTGTCCACTCAGCTCAACTGAAGCAACTTCTCCAAAATCAATTCTTCTAAGCTCAAATTCAGCCAAATGCACTTCACCTCCTGTTGCACAAAGAATGCTGAATTGAATTGCCTCACTTTCCACTTGCCTTGTCGCTGAGCAATTAGAAACTCTCAAAGTTGATTGTTGGCACAGAACTAAACACAAACGAGGAGTTTCAACGAAGCTCGAAGGCAGCGAAAAAGAGATATTCGTAATCGACACTTCTGCTGCTGTCTCGATTAAGCCATCACCATCCACGCTTCCGCTGCTGCAGACAAAAATTGATGTGCCTTTTGTTGTTGCCAAAATTGAAACAGAACACGAGGCAAGCCTTGTGCAGCTATCCAGCTGGAATGATGGAAGAACCACAACAACACATTGCTCTTGCACTGATCCAAATCTCAATTCAACAAGTCTGCCAATTGAATGGCAAGGTGCAAATTGAAATCCGCATCCTGAGTGATCGTATCCTCCATCTTCCTCACCCACAACATATCCGCTTCCTGAAAACGAAGTCAGAAATGCAGCCAAAGGAATCGCATATTCTCGATTGCAGGAGATTCGCTCATACCCCATCAAATCCGTTTTGTCCATCCCCCTCCAAGCTATTTGGAAGTTATCCGCTCGAACTGCTTCAGTCAAGTTGTTGGCGTCCACAAATATGTTGTTTCCTTTCCACGCTTTGCACTCAAAGAATGTCAGGTTTTTCAGTGAATAAATTCCATTATTATCTGTAATATGCAGATATATCCCTCCTCCAAATCCTCTTCCTCCATTTAATTCTTCACTGCTTGGCACACAACAGATGTTGAATCTGGTGTTCTTCACAGTGACATCCATATTCCCCTGTTTCTGGACAAACAAAGCTCCTCCTTTCAGCTCGTTTCCGTCTTCGCATGATGAACTTATTTGGCATCCGTCAATCACAATCTCGGAGTCTCCTCCAATCGCGTTTGAGTAAAGCAGTCCACCATTTCCGTTCTTCACGGTTATTCCGTTGAATTCGCAGCTCTGCATCGTGAACGAACTTCCTCCCTCAAACAAAAACAGACTCTCTGAAAATGCAATTTTATTTGTTTCTGCAACAACAACAAAACCATTTACAACAAATGTTCCACTACTTATTCTTGCAAAGATATAACTGATTTCGCTTCTCTCTTCAGAATTAATTCGTGAAAATCCACAACTGTTCAATATCAGGCTATTTCCGTTGCATTGAATCAAGGATGTTCTGGAGTTGAGCGACAATGGCAATGCAAACGTGATATTCGTGATTGTTGCTGGCTGAGTTGCAACTATTAATGAGGGAGAATCTGTTGGAAGTGGAGGAGAAATCACAATTCTTGTGTTCTTTTGCGCACATTTCACTTTCCATTCTCCAGACGTCATTTCTGTTTCTTCGCTCCAAACAAATGAAGGATCAAGAAAAATGTCTTTGTCCGATAAAGAAAAACGAAGATTGGCTGTGAATGCGATTGTTGAGCATGGAAAACCGGAATGGCCACATCCACTGAAATCTCTCTTGTTGTTTCCTCCAACGACTGCTGGCAAAGGGAATGGATCAAAAAAATAAAGAGCCAGAGGGATTGCATAATTATCATTTCCATTTTCGAAGCCCATTGCATCATCGTATTCTGCTGTGCTTGTAGAGATCGTCACATTCACTTTTCCAGAATTCACCAAATCTGCCAAATTCCCCTCATCAAAAAACATGTTGTTTCCTCCTTTCGCTGCATGGTTTTTTCAACTCCGCTCATAAAGCTGACTGAAGAAATCGAATAATCATTGAACTGGCCAGCAGCCTTCACAAACAACCCTCCGCCACATCCGCATTGAGTTCTTGTTTCACTTGCTCTGCACTTGGTGAATGATGTGAGTGTTTCTTCTTTTCCGATACTCAGCTTTCCGCTTCCAGCAAACGAAACATATATCCCTCCTCCACAACCCGAGTAAGCCAAACAATCATAAAACGTTGATTCACAAATCTCAACAATATTTCCAGTATTCACCACAATATTCATTGCACTTCCATTTCCATTTGCAAGCTCGACAGATTTCATGTTGATTTTTGCCACTTTCACTGTTTTCACACTTTCAATCGATATGGGGGACTTTCTGCTGCACACAATTCCTTCCAGCGTTGAATTCTGAAGAGTGAGCGAACCTCCGTTTGTGCATTCAATTATTCCTTCATTTGATGTGGCAGTTGTATTCGAAATGTTGCAAAGATCAATAATCAATTGCCCGTTTGTGTGTGAAATCATCAGCGGTGCTTCTGCTAATTTGAATCCTTTCACCACAAGCGACTTCACTATGCTTGTTCCACCAGTGCTGACAACAAATCCAAAAGACAATGTTGTGTCTGACATTAGCATCAGCGCACAGTGTTCAGACGAGAAAGATCCTGACTGCACCAGAAATAGAGTTTCTCTTCCAGACAGCGAACTCGGCAAATAAAACTTGATGCTCGAAAAAGAAACTGTCGCTCTGCTAACAATCATCCCGTCTTGATTTTTTGTCGAATTGTTGTTAACGATGAGCTGTGTCTGAGATCCAATCCCTCTAACATTTGTGGAGCCATCGAACAAAAATATCTCTCGCGAAAGGGTGGAACTTCCATCAACAACAATTGACATTCCACTTGATGTTTTGTGCTGCAGAAACACATAATCCACTGTTGAGCATTGCTCGTCAACAAATCCACACATGTACCAATCTCGTTTATTCGTATTTCCAACATAAAACTCGCTCGGTTTGCTTCGGAGAAAAAGAACAAGAGGAATCGCAAACGAACGATCACCATTTTCATACCCGCACAGATCAGTGAGCACGTTCAGTTGAGGATTGAACTTCAACCGCTCTGCATTGATCACTTGGCTGAAGTTCGCCGCCTCAATAAAAATGTTGTTTCCGAATTGCGAAGCACGACAGTTTGTGAATGTCATCTTGTCAAAGACAAAATCATTGGCCGAGTTCTCCAATTTCAGAAATATTGCCCCTCCAAATCCGTTGTTTCCTGCTCCCTGTGAGCCACAGTCAGCAAAAGTCAGCTAATCAATTTCTCCAAGTCTCGCTTTTGAGCCAGGTTGCATTATAATGGAAATGCATCCTCCATTTCCATTCTCGCACTTGCACCTATCAAACGAGATGTTGTTCAATGTTAATGACTCTGTATTTATCGGATTGCATTCAATCACTCCTCCATTTCCTGAGCTTCGAATGACCTCTGTGAAGCGTGTATTTGATATCTCGGAAAAAGATGAAATCGGAGCTTTGATGAATTGAGTACTTATTTTCAAAGAAGATACAATACAGGAATCAATTGAAATGCTTCCAAAAGCGACGTCAAACAACGGATTACTGAAAGAAGTGGGCTGAGCTCTCGCCGAAGTGATCAGAAGATGCTTCAGGTGAGCTGTCCCAGATGAACCAGAAATAGATAATATCCCAACTGTTTCTGTTGCAGTATTGTGGTCAATTGTCAATGAAGATGCACTCAAAGATCCGGTTTCGATAGTGAACAACATTAAGGAACTTGACAGCATGCTTGTCCGAATGACAGTCTTGTCTGTTCCATTTCCAATTATTTTGACTTCGTTTCTGTTGATGGATAGCACAGAAGATGGAGCAAAGGCTGATTCAAGCAGTATCACTCTGCACTCCACATCGTTCCTCACCTTTCCAAATGCATGCCCAATCGTTCTGCACGGAATTGAGTCGTTCATCCCACAAAGTTCTTCCATGTCGTTTCCATTCTCATGAACATATCGAGTCAGAAGCATCACCTTCACAGGAATCCATCCGTTGTAAACTTCGCTATCCGCTGTGCTGTTGTACCAAACTCGCTTCTCTATCGTAGTCGAAAACGATTCAAAAAATGGATTGTTATTGACTTCTCCTCCATTAATTTTCACATCATTTCCCATTCCGTTTTTTGCAATGTTTTTGTGGAAAAAGCAAAATTTAATGAATAGTTTCTGAGCAAACTGTTCAGAAATCTTATCGAAGCACATTCCTGTTCCTCCATTGCGATTATTCTGAATGGTCGTTCCATCTAAGGTGTTGAAAAGAAAAACATTCTCTTTGATCATAAAGATTGAAAGATTGGCACTCGTAAATTTTTCATTGAAATAGATGCAACCAGCAGCGACTCCAGCAGAATTCTTCACAAATTGACTGTTTGAAAAAATAAACGTTCCTGATTCTCTTAGATATTCTGGGCGCAAGTAACATACCATTCCGTAAGAAGCTGAAATGGAGCAATTTTCAAATTTAAGATCTTTGTATTGCTCAAAGTTTGAGTGATCGACACTGCAAATAGCTCCGCCATGACTTGCGCTGCATCTGCTGAAATTCGAAGATTCAACATTCACATCATTTATTCTCGAAAGATATAGTGAGCCTCCATGATTTTCTTGTCCAGCCTTTGTGACGTTTATATTGTCGAACAAACAGTGATTTACATAAATAGATGAATCTGTATATCCCAAATAAATCGCTCCTCCACCAGAACTTGGAGATGCATTTTTCCATTCACACCAAACAAATGAATGCTCTCCTGTATCAGGAATGGATATCCTTTGCAGAGATAAGGGATTTTCTTCAGCTCCAAAATAATCAGTGTTCGATGATCGATTACAAGAAATGAATGTGTTGTTCAACGAAGTCAGTGATGTGCGAGGGCAGTTTACAGATTGAAATAGTCCTCCATCATACACATCACTGACAGAAAAGAATGAGCAGTGGCTAATTGACGTGTAATGATGTGAAGAGGGGGTTGTAAAAGGATAATGAATTGAATTCACCGCTTGGTTATTCGTCATATTTTCAAATGCAGAATATAAAGCAGAGACACTTGCAACACCTTCTGCAAAAAGAAATGGTGCAGACGAAGTAGTCACTGAGGAAAACGAGCAATGAGATATTGACAATGACCCGCAACAGAATCCTGAAGTTGACAAATTGGATTCCATCAATGGAGGAACAACAAATGTTGAAAAGCTACAGCAAATACTGATATTCAACAAGCTTGTCGTGCTCTCGGACAAGGAGATTGGGCTTGAACATATTGAATCTTTGAAATGAATGGAACACTGAAAAATATATAGCGATGATTCGCAAATGCATCCGAAAATTGGATTATCAGAACAATGATAAATGTTGCAGTGTAACGTCACCAACGACGAATTGTCCAGTGTGAAATGCGAAAGAAGAGCATTTTGCAAATTGTTCTCTTTCAAGATTGAAATTTATTTTTGAAAAATACATAAGCGCACATATTTCAAAAAAATCTTTTTAAGATTAAAGGCACACTCACATTGCTGATATCTGGACCTATGTTGATTTGCAAATCAAAAAAAACATTCAACACCAGAAACTGCTCACTATCTTTGCAATCTGAAACAGATGCAAAGCACAATGTTAGTCCAAAAAAAATACAGCATAGCAATCTCATTCACAGCCTCCACCAGAAATCCGCAACAACAAATATTCTCAATTTTAACAAAAACTCTCGACTTCGAATATATATATGGGATAATTGATTTTTTCATAAACGTGATTCACATGATAAATCACTTGCGCAAATAGACAGAAAAGACAACATCAATAAGAAAATTCATCACATCCTTTCATAAATCATTTATGGAAACGAAGTGATTTTTTTTTATCTTTCTTTTTTTTTTTTTTTTTTTTTCATGATAATAAATATGAAAAATTTCGGGTCCAATAAGTTTCATTTTTCCAGACTTCTTTGAAAAAGATTTTGGAAATAAACACAAACCAAAAAAAGATTCATACAACTGAAAATAAATGAAAACTGAAATTATCACACATTTCAAATCAGAAAAGGAACAACATCAATTATTTATTTTTGTGAAAAGTCTTTAAAAAATCATTCAGATTTTTTCCCTGAGATTTGAAGAATAATAGTTAAAGAAATTTTTAATCGTGGCAAACATGAAATCTCAAAGCATATTGAATGATTGTGTTTTTGCAGTTGTTAAATTTCTACATATTTCAATTCAAATCTTGTTTTTTTTTTTTTATTGCCACAAAAAACAAATGATTTTTTGTTTTCATCATTGATTGATAACCCACAACAATACTTTTCACATTTTATTTTTTTGATTATTTGTTTTTTTACGTTTATGTCTCGGTACAGATTCGGGCAAGAAAATAGCGATCAACGCATTTCTAAGGTCAAGGAAAAACAATTAAAAAAATGTCAGCCTTCTGAAAATGACTTGAAATTGCAAGAAAACATTATTCCTTTGCTTCCTCTTGATGTCGTGCAAATTGTTTTTTCAAAACTTCCAACTCTTCAAGATGTTCATCGTCTAGGACGTGTGTGCCGTGACTGGAGGATTGCTTCTAATTGTCCAGATTTATGGAGGAAGTTTTTGAGAAAGGATTTCTTTGCTGCTGATTCAAAAACCGAACCAAATCCGAAAGAACGTTATCGGCAACTCAAAATCAAAATGAAAGCAAATATTGCACATAAATATAGAGAATCATTGTGGAAGAAAAGATCTAGGCTTTTAAATAATGTTTGATGTATTATTATTATTTCATTTTTTTGCGTGTTTAAAATCAAGGATTTTTTCAAACTCTTGCGATAACAGTTGATTCAACTGATTTGCTGGGGACTAATTGCAATATTTTTAACACTTTTGTTGTGCAAATTATATATTTTCCCTGTATCAATCAACGAAAGAATAAAGTTTTCTGCAGTTCTTTTTCCACTATCCGTTGTCTTTTTTGTCACAACGATCTCAAAAAGTATGTTTTTATTTACAACTTTCATTTTATTTCATTTTATTTCATTTATTATTATTATTATTATTATTATTATTATTATTCTTTCAGCTGTCAGCTACCACTTCACAATCATGATGCGCATTGCTTTTTCTCTCATCCCCATCTTCTGTGTCCTCTTCTCTCTCAAAGTTGATTTCCCCCACCTCGCCCTCTCCCGCTCTCTCAGCTCCTTCTCTCTCTACACCCTCCTCATCCTCCTCCTCCTCCTCCTCTCTTTCCACCTCCTCTTCCTCTGCTCCCTCCAAATTGTCCGGATGCGGTTCCGAATCGACAGCGCGCTGTTTGCGCAGACTGCGGTGGTGGTTATGCTGCTCGTCCTGTTCTGCCGATTAACACCGCATTTAACTTCGATTTTTGCACTTGGGTGCGATGAAACAAGAGGAGGGGATTGGAATAATTCTTCTGATTCTTCTGATTCTTATTCTTCTTATATTAATTCTTCATTGAATTCTTCTTCTGCAATTAATTCTTCATCTTCTAATACAAAGTCTTGTATTAATTGCATTTCATCATCTTCTTCTCCTTCTCCTTCTCCTCCTGATTTAAACACTTCATCATCATCGTTATCATCTTCTTCTTCTTCTTCATTAAATTCTTCTTCTTCCTCTTCTTTCTCACACAATTCTTCTTCCCCTTCTTCCCCTTCTTCACCCTCTCTTTCTTCTTCTTCTTCTTCTTCTCCTTCTGCTTCTTCTTCTTCTTCTGAACAGCGTGGTTTGTTCCGCATTGCGCCTCCGCTGCGCTTTTGGCTCAACCAGCCGCTTCTTTCTGCCTCTCAACAGGTTGCTCTGCTTCCGTGTGAGAAGAGGAAGAATATGAAAGAATTGAAAAAGATAGAAGAAAATGTTGAGAAGAATGAAAAGAGAGGGAGAGAAGAGAAAGAAGAGAAGAATTTTAAGAGAAATGAAGCAGAAAAATTAGAGAAGAATACAGAAAGGGTTTTAGAGGGAAACGCTTTGCTTCCGTGTGAGAAGAGGAAGAATATGAGAGACATGAAAAAGATAGAAGAAAATGCTGAGAAGAATAGAGAAAGAGAAGAGAAAGAAGAGAAGAATAGAGAAAGAAATGAAGAGGAAAAGGCAGTGCAAAATACAGACAAAAATACAGAGAAGAATTTCGAGAAGAATACAGAGGGAAATAAAGAGAAAGATTTAGAGGGAAATACCGAGAAAAAGAGGAGGTTATTGGAGAATCAAAGGAATGAGGAGAAAGAGAGAGGAAAGGGTGTTGTGAATGAAGAAGAAGAAGAAGGTGGAGAAGGAGGAGAAGAAACATTATCATCTTCATCATCTTCTTCTTCCTCTTCCTCTTCCTCCTCTTCCTCTTCTCCTTCCCCTCTCCTTCACTTCCCTCTCTCTCTTCCTCTTCCTCTCTCTCTTCCTTCTTCTCTTCCTCTTCCTCTCCCTCTCCCTCTCCACCCCTTCACGCATCCTTCCCCTTTCAACAAAACTCCCTTTGTCCACTTCGAAATCGGCGTTTTGCTCGTTTTTTTCGCTCAAATTATTTTCAATCTTTTTATTTCCTCTCATTTTCCTTCAAACAGATATCTTATCCATTCAAGAGCGCTTTCACTGTATAACAAGTATTCGGCTGCTAATTCTTCTTCAAATTCTTCTTCTTCCTCTTCTTCTTCTCTTTCTTCTTCCTCCTCCTCTTCCTCCTCCTCCTCTTCTTCTTCTTCTTCTACTCCCCCATCCTTCCTCTTCTCCTCTCTCCCCCGCTGCCAGCTCCTCTCCCTCCTCCTCTTCGTCTTCTCCCCTCTCCCTTCCTTCCTCCTCCCTGCCATCTCTTTCTACTTGTCCTTTTTGACCTCGCAAAGATGCTGCGGCACTTTGAAATGGAGGCATCTGGTGATTCTTCTGATTGTGTTTCAGCTCTGCTTCTGCTGGTGGCTGAGCACGCTGACACACGTTCTGGCGCTTTTGCTGGACATCTGGGGGCAGCTGGTGAAGGAAGGGAGGGGGGAGAAGAAGAGGGGAGAGAAAGGAGAAAGGGGAGGGAAGAAGAAGGAGGGGAGAGGAGAGGGAGAAGAGAAGAAGGAGAAGGAAAGGAAAGAAGAGGAACTTAAAGAAGAAGTAGAAGAAGAAGAAGAATTAAAATATAATGAAAATTATGAAGAAGATATTGAAGAAGATGTTGAAGAAGAAGAAATCGATCAGGCAGGAACAGACAATGAATTGTGGAGAACTGCAAAAGAATGGCTGCATTTGAACACACACACATTTAGAAGAAGAAGAGGAAGAGGAGAAGGAGAAGGAGGAAGAGGAAGAGGGAGAGGAATGAGAGGAAGAGGAAGAAGAGTTCAGAGAGGAAGAAGAGGAGGAGGAAGGGAAAGAGGAAGAGGAGAAGAAAATGATGATATTTCTTCTTCCTTTTCTTCTTCTTCTTCTTCCTCTTCCTCTTCTTTTTCCTCTTCCTCCTCCTCTTCTTCTTCTTCTTCTTCTTCTTTTCGTTTTCCTTTCAACTTTCATTTCTCTTTGTTCAAGCCATTTTTCCGTTCGCCTCATTCTTTCTTCTCTTCTCTTCATCCTTTCCCTTCTCCTTCGCCTTCTGTTTCACCTTCTCCTTCTCCCTCACCTTCTCCTTCTTCTCCTTCTACTCCTCCTCCTCCTTCCATTTCTTCTTCTTCTTCTTTATCTTCTTCTTCTTCTTCCTTCAAAGCAAAAGAGCATCAAAAGAAAAAGTTATCATTAACATCTTCTTCCTCTTCTTCCTCCTCTTCTGCTTCCTCCTCTTCTTCTTCCTCTTCTTCATTTTCTCCTTCTTCTTCTTCTTCTTCTTCCAATCAATCACATTTGTTTCCTCAATCATTAACATCTTCTTCTTCTTCTTCCTCCTCCTCTTCTTCTTCTTCTTCTTCTTCCTCTTCTTCTTTCATTTCACCTTCTTCTCTTCTTTCTTCTTCTTCCTCCTCTTCTTCTTCCTCTTCTTCCTCTTCTTCTTCTCTTCCATTTCAAAATGAACTTAGTTCAAATAACATTTCAAACATTCATTCAACATTGGATAATGAAATTATTTCGTTATCATCATCATCTTCTTCTTCTTCTTCTTCCTCCTCCTCTTCTTCTTCCTCTTTTCCTTCTTCTTCTCTTTCTCTTCCCATTTCAAAAATTCATTCGCAAAAGCCTCGTATTATTAAGCCGCAGTATCAGAGAGATATTATTGATACGCTTGCTTCATTGAATGAATGAAAAAAATGAATAAATGAATAAATAAATAAATAAATAAATAAATAAATAAGATTTTAAATAAATCCATTAATTTATAAATAAATGAAGAATAAAAGAAAAAAAATGAAAGATTAAAAATGAAGTATAATTTTTTTTTATTTTTTTTTCAAGAATTTGTTTGTTTTCAATTTGAAATTATTAATTTATAGTTTGTTTGTTTGGGTTATTTTGCTTTATTTTATTTCATTTTTGATATTTTTCTTGAATTTTTATTTCCACTTAATTTCAATTTTGTTTTCATTTAATAATAATATTGTGATTATTTTTAAAAAAAAATAATTGAAAAATAAGAAAGAAAAGATTATTACTTAATGAATTTATTATTCATAAGGTTAATGTTATTTTCTTTTCTATCTGTAATTGGCTCTTGTTTTTGTTTCACTCCAGAAATAAAAAAAAATTATTTCTCATTTTTTTTCCAATTTATTTTTTTATTATTTTTCTTTGGAATATTATGTTCTTATTTGAGATGTTTATAGAGTTATTGAACTGATACAGTGAATTTATATTTTGTATTAGAACTGTTTTATTTTATTCCTTTATTTTTCAATTTTTATTCTCTTTCTCTTTCTCTTTTTTATTCCTGTTAATTCTTCATCAAGAATAAAATATATTGTTTTTCGAGGGATTGTAATTTATCAATTATTTTTTTAAAAAAACATTTTTCACTTGTTTTAACTGTTTCTTTCATCATTTCGATTCATTTTTTTGTTTCAATAAAAATTATTTTCTTCTCAAATGAATTGATTTTTCTGTTTGTTTTCTATTCTTTTTTTTTTATTTATTTCCTTTCTTTTTTTCTCTCTCTCTTTCTTTATTATATTTGTTTTTTTTTTTTATTAATTGTTTTTTCACTGAGATTTATCTTTTTAATTTAAAACATTAATAAATTTTAAAAAAGAAAAATTTAATTGGAAGAAATCCAAAATTAAGATTGTAAGCAATTAGGGGAATATCTCAAAACAATGCACATTTTGACGTGTGTATTTCTTCAAAAAAACAATTCAATCAAAACATAACAATTATTTAATTATTTAATTTATTTCATTATATATTTTTCTTTCTTTCTTTCTTCGATTTCAAATAATATAAATAATTGTCTGGGTTCAAATAAAATAAATGGTTGCTTTAAAGAAAAAGAAAAAGATATTCTAAATAACAAAAGCTAATCCAAAATTCATAAAATACAATGGATTTTTTTTAAAAAAAAATATTAACTATAAATTATACAAAAAAGAATAAGAATAAGAATATGAATAAGAATAAGAAATAGAAATAGAAATAGAAATAGAATAGTTAAGAATGGAATAATTACTCGTTTTTTATTTAAAATAAAATAAAATAGAAAGAAAGAAAGAAAGAAAGAAAGAAAAAAGAAAAGAAAATACGAATAACAACTGTAATATACTCATTTTTAAAAGAGGAAAAAAATTTAATTCTAACAAAATATGCAACAAGAGTTAATTCTACCCAAGCAATCCAAGTTTTTTGATGCGTTTGAATCTGATCAAAGTTTTAGGTGAAAAAAATAAAGAAGAAAGAAAGAAAGAAATAAAATGATAAAAAAAAAAAAAAAAAAATAGAAATAGAAAAATAGAAAAATAAAAAAATAAAAAAATAAAACGAAGAAAAGAAACATATTTATTTATTAATAAAATTTAATAAAATAAAAATAAAAATAAAAATAAAAATAAAAATTTTGAAGATAATAACAATTTCACAATAAAGCATACTGTTCAGGTATCTCCATAAGACAATTCATTGCAAAAGCAGGTGGAAATGCCTCGCAATTTCTCTTTCTTATCTTCATAAATTCCACAAATTGGAACTAAGAGATAAGAAAGATAGAAATTGAAAGGAAAAAAAAAAGAGAGAAAGAGAAAGAGAGAGAGAGAGAGAGAGAGAGAGAGAGAGAGAATGTTAGAAACAGAAAGAAAAGAAAGAGAGAAAGAGAGAAAGAGAGAAAGAGAGAAAGAGAGAAAGAGAGAAAGAGAGAAAGAGAGAAAGAGAGAAAGAGAGAAAGAGAGAAAGAGAGAAAGAGAGAAAGAGAGAGAGAAAGAAAGAAATAAAGATAAAGATAAAGAAGAAGAAGAGAAGAAGAAGAAGATAAATATTATTTTTTAAGTTAACAAACAAATAATTATTATAACATGACTAAATAGAAATAATTATTGCAAACATTATCGAACTGCCTTTGGGGTATTTGATTATCAAACTTTTCCATTGTGTCCCTGTCAATCAATCGTAGCCATATAAAATTTTCAAAGTTCAAAATAATAAAACCAAAATAATAAAATAAATAAAAATAAATTAATAAAAGAAATAAATAAAAGAAATAAATAAATAAAATTAAAGAAAAAAAATTTTTTTAAAAAAAAAGTATTTTATTTATTAAAATATAATTTTTGGTTAAATAAAAAACATTTTTTAAGAAATTCTCAATAAATTCAGCATACCAAGGACCGTCACCAACACCAATACAGACAATGGAGATTGGATAATGCGAAGCCGCAACGATCGCATCCACTGTGTCACGAACATTTGTGCATTCGCCATCAGTTACAAGAAACAGAATGTGATACTTAATGGAATACAAAAAATAAAAACAAAAAAAAGCATTTTTATTTATAATTAAAATGATCATAAAACGGAAATATTTTTTTCAATAAAAGTCAAACGGCTTTTGTCTTTTTGACAATTTCAATTGTTTCTCTAATAACAGGTGCAAAATTTGTTGGGCCAGAAAGATTTATTCCTGGTGTAATTTGTTTATATCTGTCAAGAACTTCAGGAAATCCATGAGCAACTCTATCAGGGTAAAACGGAAAACAAGATTTATCTCTGTGGTGAAAAAACGAAATTATTTCAATAAATAAAATTTATGTGGCTTTCATACGTAGTGAATGAATCTCCAAATCCAAATGCAGGAATCAAATGATCGTCTTTATAAAGAAATAGGATAAATGAAGAAGAAAAATATTTTTAAAATAAAACTGAATAAAGAAAAAACCATCAAAAACTTCCATTGTCTCACCAAGAATTTCAATAACTTCAACATATGGATTTTTTACCGTCATATCATGTAGACTTCGATTTTGAAAAGATCTTTCCCCCTAAAATACAAATGAACATACAAAGAAACTAAATTGGTCCAAACATTAAACATGTTTGACTTTGTGTAATCAATTCCAAAAACAATATTTGAAGATTCAAGTCCAGACTTTCGCAAAGCTTGTTGAACCTTTATGAATAAAATAATCCTTATGTACAAACAGCAAAAAAAAATTAAAATAAACTTCTTTTATCGTTTTATATTTGTCTCCAATAGGATCAGAAGCCGAAGCACCACAGCCCATTTTAAGATCGTATTAACCATTCATTGTTTATTTGTCATTTATTCCTATCCCAAAAAAAAAAAAAGTTTTTTCAAATAATTTCTATGAAAATTTGCCTTTCAAAATACGAAATAAAAAATAAATAAATAAATAATCTTCAAATACTTGTTGAATTGTGAAATTAAAAAAAAGAAAAATATCAATTTGGAGTTAGAAATAGATAAATAGATAAATAGATAAATGGGAAGGAATGATTTCTGCCACAAAATGAGTTTCATTTCTTCAAACATTCACAAAATAATCAGAAACATTCAACGATAGTTGATAATATAAATCATTATTAAAATAAAACAATTTTTTATGAAAGCCGATGATAAAGTCTTCATATCCTTCTTCTTCCATCTTTTCAAGCACTTTCCTTTTCGTTGCCTTTCTTTTCGCTTCTTCCATTTCATTATCTGTTTTTTCTTTCAATCGATTTGAAACATTCAAAAAAAAATTCAAGCAATCAAATATAACCTCGTCATTCAACGTTGGCTGCTGTATCTCCTCCAAAAAAGCATCGATAGCTCCTATTTTCAGCAAGCCATAAATTTTCATATCTCTGTTGCCTGCTGCTGTTTTAATTACACTAATGCACTGTTCGCTAATTTCTCCGTAATTTTCTCTTGCTGCTCGATACATATGAACAACACTGCTTAAAGGCATAAGAAGTCCTTCTTTCCTCAATCGGAAGAAAAGGAAAAAAGACTTCAACATATATAGCCATCCCCCTATGATATGCACTTCTTTGACTTCTTTTCCTTTTTTATCCTCTTCTTTCTCTTTCTTCCTATCAATGTATCTTGTCAGCTCTTCCAGTTCTCTTCTTGATTCTCTCGCAAAATGCAGCTCATTCACAACGACATCTACCAAACTTTTAGCAAAGATTATTCTTTTAATTAAAAACTTCCAAGCTGATTGATAGGCAATTCGTGTCAGATTGTGATGTTCCTGATGATATTTAACAATCTCTTTTAGTTCATTCAAATAAAGTTCTTGATAGATTGGCTGATAAAAAAAAGAAAAGAAAAGAAAAAGAAAAAAGAAAGAAAAAAGAAAGAAAAAAGAAAAGAAAAGAAAAAGAAAAAGAAAAAGAAAAAGAAAAACGTTTCAATAACATCAAAAAGAAAATGAAAGTGAACATACAAAATATGCGTCAATAACACTCAAAGCCAGCAAAGCCATTTCCACTTCTTTCTGAGCTTCCTCGTTTTCCTCTTTCCTCATTGCAACTTTCAGAAGACAGGGTATACAAATTGAATGTATTTTAAAAAATGTCATGTCGCTAAGTGAAAGATAGCACTCGCAAAGATCAACAAGAAGCTTTTCATTTTTTCCTTCTTTTTTCTCTTCTTCATCAATGATCATTTCCTGAAATCGATCACTCAAAAAAATATCACTAACTTCAAAATCATAAATGCATTTCAGCACTTTCCAATATCCTACATGCTTCAACAGCAAAATGGCATTCTCCATCGAAAGTATCTTTTCATCAGTCATTTCCTTCATTCTATTGGACAGATCTTTCGTAAAAACAGACATAAATTCTTCTTTGTTCATTTTTCCCATCACTTCATTCATTTCTTCAATTTTCTCTCTTTGTTCATCATCTGAGCTGTAGCTCAACTGGGAAAACAATTCTTCAAAAAGCAAAGAAATAAATCCAATCAATAAGAATTCAATGAAACAGTGAATGCACACCAGTGAATTTTTTTGTGTTGCATGTCTCCTGCATTTTTGGCAGAGAATTTCATCAAAAAAACAACATCATTTATATCATTCATATTGTAAGCGTGTGTGTGTGGATAAAAGAAACAGTCGAAAAACAAAAAACTCAAAAAGACCAGAGTAAATTATGTGTTTATACTGTTTTCTCTTTGGTTGACATTCTGGCAAAGGATTATGAAGATAAACAATGCTTTTTCTATTTTTCGTTTTTTGTAATGGATTCAATGATCAAATTTTCATCTTTGAAATGGAATATTCCATTCACAGATTGAGAGTACGGTGAGTGAACGTTACCTATAGAACTAGAAATATCATTTTTGGTGGAGACAACTACAATGGTGGAATGCAATATTTTTGAAATTCTGTTGGATGATTTTTGTCAATTGGATGGCCAACGTGAATGCAACAATTTCATCAATTACACAAAAGGACATAATGTATGTATTTTGTATTGTTCTATATATTGTGAAGATATTTCCATCTGTATCCTTTCCAAAGCCCAGGAATGTGAGTTATTGTTGAAATGGCCAATCTCCGCTTTGTGGAGCAACACGATGAGAATGGAGCTGATTGTGAAATAGCCATTGGGAAATAAATGAAGTTACACAAGATGCATGATTTTCATTATTTTTTATTTGGAACAAGAGGTGAAAACAAATTCGACTGTTATATTACAAAATATCGATTTTTGAATGGAATTCTGTGAAGGACAAAATCTGCACAATATGATATAGAATTTAGAATATAAGGCGATGGAGAAGCTTTTTATACAAGGAAAATGGATGGCCAAATGGAAAGCTGGACATTTATTACGAAAAAAAAAGGCCAAGAAACCTGAGCGAAGCAACAAGGCAGGAGATCGGCAGCATCAACTTGGGCGATACGAGTTTTCCGACTTTTTGGAGGGGAAAAAGTTTGCTGTTCTTTTTGGCATTTTTCACAAGCGAAGTGCAGTTTTGCTTGTGATTGAGCTGCTGAAGCGAGGACGATGGCCAGCAGCTTCTGTTTTTGCACACGGCAATGCGAAGAATCACACGACAAATAAAACGAGCTTGATTTTGTTTCATGTCTTGCGCCTTTTGTGGCATTTGCTGGAGGGTCAGACAGAAGTCTTGATGCTTTGATTTCACAATTCGCTTTTGATGATTTGAAATGTCAATGCTCTTCTGTTGCTTCATCATTGTCACCAACATCCTCTTCATTTTCTTCATTTTCTTCCTCCTCCTCTTCTTTCACTCTCATTTATTGCATCCATTTCGCTCATCGTCTTTATCACCTCCCACTTCTTCTTTCAACAATTCACATATTTCTTCATCCTCATCTTTCATTTTCTCAATCTTTGCATTCCCTTTCAGTTTCCACTGGAGAGCATCAATTTTTCTTCTCATTCATTTTGATCTCACAAATCGTCTATTTGTTCGCAAGGTGTTTTATTTCTCTTCATTTGCATGATGAAATCAGATGGAATGTGGGAATACAAGGAAAGAAGCATTGAAACAAAAGACTGCTCAAAAGAGCAAAGAGGAGAGTTTGAAAGAGACAATGAATGAACAATCGAATGTTTGTTTGACTCTCAAAAAACTTGTGTGCAAACAATTGATTAAAAAAGATATTTATTCGAAAAGAAATGATGAAAATGGAAAATTTGTTAATGTTATCTTTTTATTTTATTTTTGTTGTTGTTGCTTCTTCATTTCATCAAAATGAAGTGGAATAAATAATTTAATTTTTGACAAAATCGTAAAAAAAAAATTCAAACCTGAAAACAAATGAATTGGTGATATTTTCAAAGTCATCATATTCTGCCTTGTCTTTTAACATTTCCATTCTTTCCGTTGCAAAATCCAAAATTCAATGGAAAAGCAGTTACAAAGAAATATAAAATATCAATAAATCAAATATCAAGAATTATCTAGTTAAATGAATTCGCAACAGAATTCATACAAAATGATTTTTGTTCAGAATTAAAAATAGAAATATCTAAAACAAACTATCTTAACTGCATAAGAAAGAAACAACAATTTTCTCTTTTCTGATCGTGCCATCATTTAACAATTGAAATCGAATTATACTAGAATACTGTCGATCCTTTTTGAAATCATGCTTTTTTTCTCGTTTTGATCAAAATTTCAATCTCAATGGGATTTGTGTCAAAATTTGTTTTTACATTTGCGATATCATAAAATAATAAGTGTTCCCAATTTCAACTCATTTTTTTCAAAATTCCATTGTGATTAAAACATAAATCTCAACTCAAACGAAAGTGTGATTTCAAAAAGGATCGACCATATTCAATTTTTCATTTGTTAATAAAAGTATTTTGTATTTGAATAGAGATAAGAAATAATGTCTCTCTCAAACTTATTTAACTTTCAAAAATTTCGATAAAAAAGAAAAGCCCAAAGTTAATTACGATCATAGCTACCATTATAACAAACAAAATAGACAAAGCGTTCATTGCCTTTGGAATTCCAAATTGAAAATGTCAATATGTGCGTGGGTTGTGTGAATGCTTGTATTATTATGACTATTTTGCGTTTATATTTTTCGACTGTTTTTTTGATTCAAATGAATGCGAACGCAATATGAATTATTAAAATGGAATTATTTTCTGAATAAAATGAATTTTCAAAAATGCAGGAGACAGGCAATGCAAAAAAGGGAATTGGTTTGCAATCATCTTTGCATGCTTATATTTGATTATTTCATTTCTTTCTTTGTTTTTTAATGAAGAATTGTTAAATGAGCTGGAAGATTGCAGCGAAGAAGATCAAAGACAAAAAATCATTGAACTGAACGAACTGATGAAACATATGAATTGTAAAGAATTCAGATTTGTTTTCACAACTGACTTGTTCAATAGAATATCCAAAATGATTGATGAAAAGAAAATATCTTTGAAAAATGTGTATTTATTGTTGAAGCGCCTGGGATATTGCAAAATAATGAAAGGCCCATGGATTGATGTTTTCGAAAAGTCCTCGTTGAGCGGAAAAATCCAAAATGCTATGATTTCTGAATCTAAAAAGAAGAATGAAGAAAGGAATGATAATCTTCTGGTTGATCTTTGCGAATGCTATCTCACACTATATAAAGATCATTCTCCGTTCTTGAAATGGCTCTTTATGCCTTGCCTTCTGAAAGTTGCCTTGAAGAAAGATGAAAACGAAGTAACGCAAAAAGAGGTGGAAATGGCTTTGCTGGCTTTGAGCAATATTGGAAATAATGTTTGAGTAATTCTTTTTCATTTTTGAAATCATTGTGGTTTTTTTTAATATATTTTTATAAGAAACTCGACGAAGAGCTGTATTTGAATAAAATCAAAAGAATTGTTAAATATCATCAGATGCATCACAATCTGACTTGTCTTGCGTATCAATCTGCTTGGGAAATTTTGGTACGCAAATTCTATAATTATAACTATATGAGAAGATTTAGAGTCGGTAGACGATTTCACACAGGAGAAGAACCATTTGAAGAAGTTGAGTTGAATGAACTTCATTTTGCGAGAGAAGCAGCAAGAGAACTGGATGAGCTGACGAAATGTGTTGATTATCAGATAAAGGAAGAGAAAGAAAAGGTGCAAAAAACGGAAGAAATGTCTCTTTTGATGAGATGGCTCCAAATTTTGGGGTTATATTTTTGCTTATGCAAATTGTGGAATTTAGAATTTCTTGTACTTTTATGCAACGTTGCAAAAGTGTATCAAGCAGTGAAGGATTATTTCAGAAAAATATGCCGGTTGTGCATTGATGTATTTGAAGCAGCATCCGAAAGCAACGGCGTGAAAATTTATGATTTGTGGGGGAGTGGGGCTGATGATGTTATTTTGGAGCAGTTTCACAAATCAACATTGGATGACAAAATGGCATGTAAAGGTTTGGAATTTTATGTGTATGCTTCAAGAAGATTGAATGAAAAGGAGGGCTTTCCATTTGAAGAAGCGAAAAGAAAAAGGTTGAAAAGGAAAGTGTTTGAAAAGATGGAAGAGGAAGGATATGAAGATTGCATTTTAAGCTTTCATAAAACATTTAATTTTCATCAAAAAAAATCCCATTCTTCTAAATTGTCTTTGAATGTTTATGATTATTTTATTTATGTTTAACCAAATGAAATGAATTTGGCCTTGTAACTCAAAATTATAATTTTTTATTTTTCATCTATTCGCAGAATAGAAAACAAATTGTTTTTGAATCTTCTTTTGAATTATTATATTTATTAATTCCACTTCATTTTGATGAAATGAAGAAGCAACAACAACAAAAATAAAATAAAAAGATAACATTAACAAATTTTCCATTTTCATCATTTCTTTTCGAATAAATATCTTTTTTAATCAATTGTTTGCACACAAGTTTTTTGAGAGTCAAACAAACATTCGATTGTTCATTCATTGTCTCTTTCAAACTCTCCTCTTTGCTCTTTTGAGCAGTCTTTTGTTTCAATGCTTCTTTCCTTGTATTCCCACATTCCATCTGATTTCATCATGCAAATGAAGAGAAATAAAACACCTTGCGAACAAATAGACGATTTGTGAGATCAAAATGAATGAGAAGAAAAATTGATGCTCTCCAGTGGAAACTGAAAGGGAATGCAAAGATTGAAGAAAATGAAAGATGAGGATGAAGAAATATGTGAATTGTTGAAAGAAGAAGTGGGAGGTGATAAAGACGATGAGCGAAATGGATGCAATAAATGAGAGTGAAAGAAGAGGAGGAGGAAGAAAATGAAGAAAATGAAGAAAATGAAGAGGATGTTGGTGACGATGATGAAGCAACAGAAGAGCATTGACATTTCAAATCATCAAAAGCGAATTGTGAAATCAAAGCATCAAGACTTCTGTCTGACCCTCCAGCAAATGCCACAAAAGGCGCAAGACATGAAACAAAATCAAGCTCGTTTTATTTGTCGTGTGATTCTTCGCATTGCCGTGTGCAAAAACAGAAGCTGCTGGCCATCGTCCTCGCTTCAGCAGCTCAATCACAAGCAAAACTGCACTTCGCTTGTGAAAAATGCCAAAAAGAACAGCAAACTTTTTCCCCTCCAAAAAGTCGGAAAACTCGTATCGCCCAAGTTGATGCTGCCGATCTCCTGCCTTGTTGCTTCGCTCAGGTTTCTTGGCCTTTTTTTTTCGTAATAAATGTCCAGCTTTCCATTTGGCCATCCATTTTCCTTGTATAAAAAGCTTCTCCATCGCCTTATATTCTAAATTCTATATCATATTGTGCAGATTTTGTCCTTCACAGAATTCCATTCAAAAATCGATATTTTGTAATATAACAGTCGAATTTGTTTTCACCTCTTGTTCCAAATAAAAAATAATGAAAATCATGCATCTTGTGTAACTTCATTTATTTCCCAATGGCTATTTCACAATCAGCTCCATTCTCATCGTGTTGCTCCACAAAGCGGAGATTGGCCATTTCAACAATAACTCACATTCCTGGGCTTTGGAAAGGATACAGATGGAAATATCTTCACAATATATAGAACAATACAAAATACATACATTATGTCCTTTTGTGTAATTGATGAAATTGTTGCATTCACGTTGGCCATCCAATTGACAAAAATCATCCAACAGAATTTCAAAAATATTGCATTCCACCATTGTAGTTGTCTCCACCAAAAATGATATTTCTAGTTCTATAGGTAACGTTCACTCACCGTACTCTCAATCTGTGAATGGAATATTCCATTTCAAAGATGAAAATTTGATCATTGAATCCATTACAAAAAACGAAAAATAGAAAAAGCATTGTTTATCTTCATAATCCTTTGCCAGAATGTCAACCAAAGAGAAAACAGTATAAACACATAATTTACTCTGGTCTTTTTGAGTTTTTTGTTTTTCGACTGTTTCTTTTATCCACACACACACGCTTACAATATGAATGATATAAATGATGTTGTTTTTTTGATGAAATTCTCTGCCAAAAATGCAGGAGACATGCAACACAAAAAAATTCACTGGTGTGCATTCACTGTTTCATTGAATTCTTATTGATTGGATTTATTTCTTTGCTTTTTGAAGAATTGTTTTCCCAGTTGAGCTACAGCTCAGATGATGAACAAAGAGAGAAAATTGAAGAAATGAATGAAGTGATGGGAAAAATGAACAAAGAAGAATTTATGTCTGTTTTTACGAAAGATCTGTCCAATAGAATGAAGGAAATGACTGATGAAAAGATACTTTCGATGGAGAATGCCATTTTGCTGTTGAAGCATGTAGGATATTGCCAAACGCTGAAATGCTTTTATGATTTTGCATTTAAAGATTCTTTTTTGAGCGATCGATTTCAGGAAATGATCATTGAAGAAAAGATGATGAAAGAAGAAAAGGATGAAAAGCTTCTGGTTGATCTCTGCGAATGCTATTTGTTGTTGAACAGATGGCCTTCATCTGAAATGTCTTCAATAATTGTACCTTGCCTTCTGAAAGTTGCCTTGAAGAGAGAAGAAAGTGAGGAATCACAAAAAGAAGTGGAAATGGCTTTATTGGCTTTGAGCAATTTTTGGAGTGACGTATGGGCATTGCTATTTCCTTTTTGATGTTATTTGTTATTTTTTTAATTCTGATTAGAAAGTGCCAAAAGAACTGTGGATCAATGAGTTCAAAGAAATTTTTCAATATCATAAGGAGCATCACAATCTGACACGAATTGCCTATCAGTCTGCTTGGAAGTTTTTTTTAAGCAGGACACACTTCGATCATAGTCTTGAACATGTTATTGTGAATGAGGTGCATTTCGAAAGAGAGGCAATAAGAGAACTGGAAGAGCTGGCAAAGTGGATGAATTGGAAGAAGAAAGAAGAGGAAATGAGCAAAAAAGAATCGAAAGAAGTGCTGATAATCGGGAGATGGCTTTGTGCATTGGGGATTTTCTTTCGCCTTTTCCGATTTTGGAAAGAAGAATTTGCTGAGCTTATAGGCAGCGTTGCTAATGTGTGTCGAACAGCAAGAGAAAATTACAAAGAAATTAGCAATTGGTGCATTTTTGTATTTGAAGCTGCAGCAGGCAGCAGAGATGCGACAATTGAAGACTTGTTGGAGAGTGGTGCCATTGATGCTATTTTTGAGGAAATTCATAAACCAACAATGGATGACAGAATAACAAATAAAATCTTGAATTTTTTTATGAGTATTTCAAGGAAAGCGAAAGAAAAGAAGAGAGATGAAATGGAAGAAGTTAAAAGAAAGGAGGCCAAAAGGAAAGTATTTGAAATGATGGAGGAGGAAGGAATCGAAGATGATGTGATTGGACGGTACTGTAACATTATCGAAGGAGCGCGTTATTTTGAACCTTTAAGCAAGTGTTTGGAGGACTATTTTGCTTATTGCTGATCTATCAAATTTTGAAGTGACTTCATAATTTTGTATTTCCACTTCATTTGACTTGGAGAATTTTTGATTTGAACTTGTTTTTTGAAAAACGGAGAAAAACGAATTTTGCTGTTTGTAAATGCCATTTTTCAAAGGCATCAAAAGAACATAAAAAAAAAAAAAAAAAAAAAAAAAAAAAAAAAAAAAAAAAAAAAAAAAAAAAAAAAAAAAAAAAAAAAAAAAAAAAAAAAAAAAAAAAACTTGCCAATGTTGAAAACGAGACCGAAAGACATCCAGGAGAAAGAGATGCACAATGAAACAATACAAATGCCATTTTTTAATAAATGTGTTTGCTCAAAATTAGTCTGTGATCTTAATGCTATCAAATTTCATGCCACTTTTAAGAAATTCTTTTGCAGAGTATAATGAACCAAAGTTGAGTTCCTAAACCCGCATTCAACACACTTTTCAATACTTTCACATTTTGAATACGAATATTTGACTTTTGAATATTTTTTTATTTTTGTTTGAATGAACTCATGTGAAAAAAACAATAGATTATTCGTGAAATGATAAAATAATTCAAAAAATATTGTTTTACCCAAGAATACCCAGATATTTTGTAATGTTAAACTTTTTCTTTGATTGAATAAAAATATCTATAAGTGTTTGTGAAAAATTGTTATAAACAAAAAAATGCATAAATTATTAAATTAACAAAAATCAAAAAAAAAGATTTGATTAAAAAAGAATTTGTTAAAAAGGTTTTCAGAACTCTTAGTGGCTAATAAACAGTTTCTAAGCTCAATATCATCAGTTCTTCTTTTTTTATTATCAAATGACATGCTATAATAAATTTTATCTTTGATATGTGGCAAAATATTTCGCTTCATGCATTTTCATTGAAAAATTATGAACTTTTCATTGACTTTTTGAGATCAAAAATCGCAATTAAAATGGGTTCATTTATTGACATTCGTGAAATGTTGGAAAATTTTATGTTTTGATTTCAGTGATGCCTAGGTGCAGATATTAAAATCAAATTTATTTTGAAATCTGAGAAAGCGAAATAAAGTTATGAGCGAAGCAATTTTTCAATGCCTTGTACAAAAAAAGCTTGAAAGTCCGTATTTTTCCCCATATCTTTTCATTTTCTTTTGTTTTCTATTGTTTCTTAAGCTTCTTCCTCTCATTTTTCTTAGAAAACACAATTAAAAATCAATTTTTTCAAATTATACTATCTTTTTCTTTTTCATCATTCAAAAACGCATTTGAAAAACAATCATTTTTTTTGAATGAAATGGAATATAAAAAGCCCTCGCATGTAATTCTATGATTTTTCGATTGCATTTGTGCATAATTGAGTTTTCACATTTGAATATTTTTTTTTTCCAAGCGTTGAAAGATTGTTGTCACAAAAAAGGAGAAAAAGATAAATTCTTATTCCACTCATCGGACATAATTGTTTTTTGAAAAAAAAATGCTTTGAAAAAAAAGGAATCAACGAAAAAGCAAAACCTTCTAATGCAATAATCACAAACGTAATTTTTGTTTCATCTTTTTTTCCCGCTTTCTCTCCAAATTTCAGTAAACAAACTTCTGTTTCTTTTTTCACAAAAAATAATATTCTTTTTCATCCTTTTTTTCAAGTTTGTCTATGACTTAAACAAAAATTTCTCAATCAAACACAGTTTCATTTATTAAAATTCCAAACAATAATCGACATCTCATCATAAAAGACCAATGAAAAACAGAATTCCGAAGAACCTCCAACATTTCCGATCAGAATTTGCACTTGAATCGTTTATAATTAGAAGGGTTATTAACATAATATCATTTTTTTTTTTGCATCAAACTTAGATTGAATGAATAATTTTCGTATTCCGATTGCAGTTTTTATCATTTGCAGAAAACACCAAAAATCCTTTTGTTAAAAAACAAAAATCTTTTCAATTCTGAGCTATCTGTTTTTAAACGGAATGTTAATGTGTTTTCTGAATGTTCATTTTTTGTTAACTTCGAATATTATTAACGGTTTATTGAATTTGGGACAAAATATTACACTTCATGCATAAACATTTATAAATTACTCTCTGCTGGTGATCTTTTTGTGTTGAAATAATGTGAATTAAATGAGTTCATTTTTTTTCCATATAATTAAACTGAAAGTTATGATTTTGTGTAAATGATGCCTGCTTTAAGAAATAAAAATCCAATTTATTTCGAAATCAAAGAAAGAATCATAAAGTCACAAATGAACAAAGTTATTATTATAATGTGTGGAAATAATGACTTTCTAAAAATTTTTCAATTTTAAGCAACAAATTTTTAAAACACTAGTATCTGCATAAACTCATTCAGATTTCAAAAAAATTGTATTTTCATATTTGTTAACAAGTGTCAATGACATCATTGCATAATTCTTTGTGATCTCACACATATCGCAATGATAGAAATATTTTTGAAAAAAATTTTTGTATTCAAAAAGTTAATCAAAAGCACATAATTTTTGAAATGAAAATGACAGAAGAGAAATAATTTAGCCACATATGTGAAAAAAAATACTTGTCAGTTTGGAAATTTCCCCACATTAGTAATAACTATTTCACAAACATGAAATTCATCGTCTCTTTCAATTAACGGATGTAAACATTAAGTTTCACTATTTTATTCTGAAGACAATTGGGATAATTTGAAACTCGCAGATGAAACTTGTTATAACACGAATTATTTGTAATTATTCATTTAATTTACGTTTTATCAAACAATTGACAATTGTACTAAATTTGTTTGAAATAAATTTAAAAATATTTTTTGATTTTTGAAATGCATTCTAAATACCGTTTAATGAACATAACTTCAGTTCTTTATTTTCATCAAAAGAATATCCCATAAACAAACATCCAATATTAAGCTGAAAAAAATTAAATTTAAAATAAAGAGATGACAAGATAAAGAAAGACTTGCATATTCGTTTCGTTTTGAACAAAAATTTCAAATTAAATTTCACGAACAATTGCACTTATCTTTTTCAAAAATTTCTGCACAATCAACTCTCTGAGGTGCTTCGCAATCTTCAGGCAGCACTTCACCAGACTCAGCCATCAAAGGAATTCTCCGAATCCTTCTTGACTCGTCGTTGCCTTCACAAACAAGATGAGAGATATCTTTTCTTGGAAACGATGTAGACGAAGGCAAAGAATAAGAAGAAGAAGAAGAAGAAGAAGAAGAAGATGATGATGATGAAGTAGAAGAAGAAGTGGAAATTAGAGATCGAACAGATGCAAAAGAACCAGAATTGTTGCCATCATCATAGGCCATCAGCGAAGACACATAAGTTTCATTTGGCAAATTACGTTCGCATCGTACCGAATCAAAGACATTATTGGTATTTAATGCTGTATTTCCGCAGTCATATGGAATGCGCGAAGCATGAGACGGAAAGAAATCAGATCTTCTTTTATTTACCATATTGTCGCAATATGGAAATGATGGAAAAGAACTAAACGGTGAGGATCGAAATGGATCAAAGTTAAATGATCCAGGGCCGAAGGAAAATGGATTTTGCATTTGAGAGAAGGGAAAATTTTGCTGATTTGATCCAATACAAGGTCGCAATGAAGCTTCAGATGGATTGCAAAAAGGACTGTTAACTGATGATGAAAACGAATTTGAATACATCCTGGAGCACGGTTGAATTGCCTCTGAGAAAGAGTTTGCTCCATTGAAAGTAACTTGCATTATACAATCCTGAATGCAAAGAACATCAGATCCACATTTTTCAGTGCAATAATCTAACAGTTCCGGATCACCTTGATAAGTAAATGTGGTGGATAGATGCACAAATAAAATGAGCAAAACAGAAGAAATAATAAAATTCGAATACATCAAGCAGATGCTATTTCAAACCACGAATACTTATCACTTTACAATTCATGTCAAATCAAGGAAGTAAAATACAAGAATTTAAATGATATCATCACAGTAAATGTATTAATGTTTCAAAATAAGCACTATCAGCTGCACGCTATTCAATTCAAGTTCAAGATTTTAATCAAAAATAATGAATATACACTTATAATGGGAAATTTTCTACAAAAAAACTTTTAATCTAGGATCAATCAAAAAACTTCAATATTTGAATGGTTTTCTTAACAAAAGTTCATAAAGAAAAAGATGAAAATTTGAGCAGTTTAATGGAAATACCACAATGAGGAAACAAAAATGAAGTTTGAAAGATACGGAAATGCAAACAAAAGAGATTTTTATTGTTTTTGAGTTATTTTTCTCCCGCAAAATATAACTTTGTCGAAATTGTTACAATTGCAAATGTTTTTTTCCTGTTTCTTTAAAAAAATGGATCTCAGGTATAATAAAAAAGTTTTGAGCGTGAAAGTTTTCATATTTTTGTTTCAAAGAGTTGAAGCGCTAGATGAATGAATTCAACTCGTTTAAATTCAAAGCAATTTAGCTCTACGACAGACCCAACGCTTAAGCGCGATGAAAAGCGATATTCTTATTTATCTGATGACTTATTAAAATCTTCTCCATATGCCCAGAAACAGCAGAACACTTATAAACAATACATTCCTACTCCTACAAAAGTTGAGCGTCCTTCACCTCCTATTATGTTAGAACAAAAATCATGCTTAACCGAAAAAGAACAACAAAGAATGCTTTCTCGATTTTCTTCAAGTTGTGGCCCTGCTCAGGAAAAACTTTCTTCAAAAAATGGTTCACAAAACATCCGATATGCTTCAGTGTCAAATAAGTTACCATCTTTGCTAAGCAGACAGAATCAGAAAAATGGTACATCAAATTCAATTTGTCGAATAATTATTATCATTGGAGAAAATACCTCACAAAGAGAAGAAATTGAAGCCAAGCTCTTCGAAGAATTAAAGGGACTTTGCCAAATACCAGAAATATTCACCACCTCGCTTGCACAAAAAGGAAGAAGAAAGATATTTTGTTTTCGAATTATTTCCAGAACAAATTTCGAGGACATGATTGAATGCGGAGAATTTGCAGAACACAGACTCATGGGTGGAGAATATTATGGAACGACATTGTCTTCTGTGAATAAAATATTAAAGGAGAAGGATTTGATTTGCCTCATGTCAACTGATCACGAAAATGGAGAAAAGCTGAAAAGAAAAACAGAATTTGAGAATGCTTTATTTTTTACAATTCCGAAGCAGAAAACAAAAATGAGAAGAAGAAGAAGAAGAAAGCAAAAAGTGGAGGAGATAGAAGAAGAAGAAGAAGAAGAAGAAGAAGATGATGATGATGAAGATGATGATGATAATGATGATTATGATGAAATAGAAGAAGAAGAAGAAGAAGAAGGCAACATTCATGATATATCAAATTCTGTTGAAATTAAGCGTTCTTTGAAGGAAACATTGACAGCAGAAAAAGATTCAAGCAGAAGCAGAGAAAACACAAATGAAGGAAGAATTAGACCGATTTCTGAGGTTGGAAGAAGAATGAAATATTTTTATTTTTTAATATATTTTATTTTTTAAGAAGTTTAATAATTTATCTTTTTCTGAATTTCTTTCTTTCTTTCATTATTGAAAAATTTGCATTTATTTTTTTTTATTAATAATATTTTTCTTTTTTGATTATAATTTTTAATGTTATATTATATATTATTTTAATGTTGTTATTTTTCAAACCATTTTTTTTTTTGTTGTTGAATTATTATTCCAGAGAAGATCACGTTCTTCCAATATATTCCTCGTTTCACCTTCTCCCTCAAACTCCTTATCAACACCTCTCAAAGAAACCTCACAAGAAAAATTTACCCAAAATATATCTTCTAATCCTTCTTCTATTTCTCCGTATTTCTCCGAAACTTCTTCTTCTTCATCTTCAAATACAATTTCAAGTCCTCTTCCTCTTCCGCCTCTTTCTCCTTCGTTTCATCCAACTTCATTTACTGCTTCTTATTTAAATGGAATTTTTCCTTCTTCTTCAAATTCTTCAAATTCTTCTTATTCAGAAAATTCTTCTCTTTTCTCCCCTCCTCTTTCTCCTTCTGTACATTTTTCTTCCGTTTTCCCTTCTTTTGCTTCTCCAACTCCTTTTATTCCCACTTCTTCTTCTTTATCATCATCATCCTCATCCTCATCATCTTCTTCTTCCACCACCACCTCTTCTTCTTCTTCTCCCTCTTCTTCTATTAATACATCCGTTAATTCCCCTATTTCGCCCGAACATTCTTCTCTCCCATTAAGCAGCCGCTCTATTTCTCCGGCCGTTTTGCCGGCAAAAAAAACAAATAAATTCCCCGCTCAGCCACCTCCTCCGCTTTCAATTTCTCCGAGCTTTATGGGTGCCGGAAATTTCGTTCCTATTTCTCCGAATATTTCTCCGAATCTTACTGCATATTCTTCTTTTTCAGTTCCTCCAAGCCCTTCTTCGATTTCACCTTCTTTCTCTTCTTTCTCTACATTTAATTCCTCTCCTTCTTCTAATTCATCTTCATCATCATCATCATCTTCTTCTTCCTCTTCCTCTTCTTCCTCTTCATCCAATTCAAATTCTTCCCCTGCTTCATATGCTATACGAACAGCTCATTCATCTTCTTTAAATTCTTCTTCTTCTTCTTCTTCTTCTTCTTCTCCCTCTCAGCAAATTTCTCCATTTCAGCCACAATTTTTTCCTCTTTCTCTTTCTCATTCTCTTTCTCAGTCTCAATTAAAACCTCAAATTCAATCAGAAAATCAATTTCAACCTCAAATTCAACCTCAAATTCAATCAAAAACTCAAATTTCTTCTCAAATTCAAAATTCTTCTCAAAATTCTTCTCAAATTTCTTCTCAAAATCAGTTTAAACCACAAAATTCACCTCAAATCCAACCACTGTTTCTTTCTCATTCTCTTTCTCAGTCACATTTAATATCTCAAAATATGTCACAAAATATTTCTCAACCTCAAAATTCATCATCATCATCATCATCATCATCATCATCTTCTTCTTCTTCTTCTACTTCTTCTTCCTCTTCTTCTTCTTCCTCTTCTTCTACTTCTTCTTCTTCCTCTTCTTCTACTTCTTCTTCTTCCTCTTCTTCTACTTCTTCTTCTTCCTCTTCCTCTTCCTCTTCCTCTTCCTCTTCTTCTTCTTCCTCTTCTCATTCACCCAATATGTCCCATCTTCTTCATCCTCCTCTTTCTCCTCTGTCTCCTCATTCCGTTCGCTCTCTTCGCTCTTCTCGCTCTTTTCTGTCTAATTTGTCTCATTTGTCGAATCCAATAAATTCTTCTAATATTTCTAATAATCCTTCTTCTTCCTCTTCTTCTCAAAACTCTTCTTCTTCCCCTTCTTATTCACCTTCTTCTTCTTCTTCCTCTTCCCCTTCTCCTTATGATTCAAAAATCTCTTCTTCTTCTTCTAATTCTTCATCAAATTCTTCATCAAATTCTTCTTCTTCTTCCTCCTCCTCGTCCTCTTCCTCTTCTCCTTCTCCTTCTCTCTCTCTTTCTATTCCTCATCCTCTTCTTCTTCTTCCTCAACTTCAACCTCCTCTTTCTCCTTCTTTTCTTCCTCCTCTTTCTCCTCATTCTTCTTCTATTTCTCCGTATTTCTCCGAAAATTCTTCTCAAAATTCTTCTCAAAATTCTTCTCAAAATTCTTCTCAAAATTCTTCTCAAAATTCTTCTTCTTTTTATCCTTCTAATTCAAATATTTCTTCTTCTATTTCTTCTCCTTCTTCTTCCTCTTCCTCTTCTTCTTCTCCTTCTTCTTCTAATCCCACAAATTCTTCTTCTATTTCTCCGTATTTCTCCGAAAATTCTTCTTCTTCTTCCTCTTCCTCTTCTTCTTCACATCCTCTTTCTTCTCATCGTCTTCTTCCTGATTTTTCTCAAAGAAACTCGAAAAATTCCAAAAATAAACAAAATATTGGCAATTCTTCTTATTCTTCTAATTCTTCTTCTAATTCTTCCTCCTCTTCTCTTTCTTCTTTTCCTTCTTCTTCTTCTTCTTCTTCTTCTTTTCCTTCTTCTTCTTCTTCTTCTTCTTCTTCTTCTTCTTCTTCTTCTTCTTCTTCTTCTTCTTCCTCTTCTTCTTCTTCTAATTCTTCTTCATTGGATGAAGACAATTCCTCACAAAACACATCATTTTCTGCGTTTTCATCAACAACTTCTTCATTTTATTCGATTAATAGCGGGAGAAAGAGGGAAAAAGAGAATAAAGAAGAAGAGAAAGAGAAAGAAAAGAAGAGAGAGAAAGAGAAAGAGAAAGAGAAAGAGAAAGAGGAGAAAGGAAAAGTGAAAAGAAAAGAAATTAAAATAGATCAGAAAAATCTCAAAAAATATAAAAGTTTTGAGGGAAAAACAGAAAATTCACAGAAAAAACGAGAAAAACGGGAAAAAAGCGAAAAAAGCGAAAAAAGCGAAAAAAGCGAAAAAAGTGAAAAAGGAGATAAAAAAGAGAATTTGCCAGTAAGCACACCACGTTCTATTGGATCAATGCTGAAATGTACTTCAACTTCAATTTCTGCTCCTGTAAATACGAAATCTACAAATATTTCTTCAAATTCTTCCAATTCTTTTGATTCCTCAGTAACTTCTTCTTCTTCTTCAGAAAGCAATGAATTTGTTCAGCACATTTTGAATATGTTGGAAAGAAAGGGAATTTTATAAGTTTCGATTTTTAAAACATTCCTTATTTATTTTTTTTAATAAATAATTAATTATATTTCTTATTTATTTTTCATATTGACGAAGTTGAAATGATTTTCCGAGCACTGAACGCAGTGTGAATGCTTTGATTTTATCTGTGCAAATTACATTTTTGTGATTTTGTACACTATTTACACTTCATTTATCTATTTATGCTTTTTGACAAGATTTGCTTATATTGAGAAAATTAAAATATTTTGATGAGTTTTGCTTTAAATGCGAATGCATACATACACTTTTTCTGTTCCTTAATAATTATTATCAGTGTTAACTTTGTTTACGTAACTGTTTGTATATTTTATCGATCATGTCCCATGATGATATTCTTTTCAATTTTGATGTGAATTATGATGCGTTTGTTCTACTTTTTCAATCAAAGTTTAAAACAATTATCTTCGTATTAAATTCACAATGCTCATTTCTTTACTATTCGCAATTTTGTTTGCAAATGCACAGTATATTCCAAGACAAAGACTATCAAGAAGCCCAAGGCTTCAAAAGGCCTATGAATGCGACAGATCTTGCAAAGAAGAAATGCATTCATGCATAGAAGAAATTTCTGATACATGCATGCAAAGATGCGCTCAAAAGCTGAGTGAAACATCTGTCGAAGGAAAAGTTGCTTTTTCAGATTGGTTCGATTGCTATCACAATTGCATCTCGAATGCCGGAATTAAATGCTTCATTGATGGCGGTGAATGTTTAATGGAATGCAAAGAAGAAGTGGAAGAGGAAAGCGTTGCTGCATTCCGTCGCTTCCAGGAACAGCAAAATCAAATACAAAATCAACAGCAGAGCCAGCAAGTCCCCACTTTCCATCGTCGTGCACCTTACTTGTCTGATGAACCAACACAACCTCCGTTGCCTCCACCACATCCACAACCTCAACCACAGCCCCAACCACAGCCCCAGCCCCAGCCCCAGCCCCAGCCACAGCCTCGTCCCCAGCCGCAACCGCAACCTCAACCACAACCACAACCTCAAGTTCCTTCAACTCCTCAACAGATGCAGCAACCACAAAGTCCTCCACAGGGAAGAAGAATTCCAGAAAAACGAAGCAGACATCAACCACCTCCACAGCCCCAACCACAGCCCCAACCACAACAGCCACAACAACAACAGCAGCAGCCTTCATTCATGCAGCGCAGGTCATTTGACCCGAACTTCGGAAGCATGCCAGGGCAAGGGCAAAATGCACAGCAACAAGGAATGTCCGCTCCATTTGGTGATGCGTCGATGATGCAGTCGTATTCTGCTTCTCCTTATCCAACGTCATACTTGTCGGCACCTTCATCAGGATCAGCTCAGCTGTACAGAAACATGAAAGTTTCTATCCTGAAGCGATCGGACGATCTGTTTTCAATGTAAATAATATTTTTTTAAAAAATATTTTTTTTCTCAAAAGTAATTGAGTATCATCAAGTCAACCTTCACAGATTACAAATAAATGATATTTCTAGAACAAGTGAAATATGGAATTAGAAAACATCGAAAAATAAGAACATTTTCGATTCTCAAGTGACTTGCTTTCAATTGTTATGTTATTGATGAAAATGGATTGTTAAGTGACTAGGAAAAATTAATGAAGAATACATAAATATACTGTCATAAATGACATGATATGCATACAAGTGTTAATGAGAAATGTTTTAGAAATATTAAGAATAAAATAAAAAGACTCAAAAAAACAAAACTGCATTACATATAAATTAAAATTTAACTTAAAAATTATGACAAACAAATAAAAGGAAGAATAACCCTTCAACAACAAACCATGAAAAAATTACATAGTATTTTTTTTTTTTTTTATTTTGAGCATTTGAAATATGAAGTTTTGTTCACTACCAATCATATCACACGTGCACACACACATATAAATATATGAAAAAATAAGGGAGAGAGAGAGATTAAGAGAGAGTCTTTAAATATTATTTTTTTCCAAAAGGTTTTTCAAAATATCGGAATAATGTGTAACGCAAAAACTTTAATAAAAAAAAAAAAATAAAATTTTGATTGAAAAAAAAAAAAAAGAAAATTTCTTTTAAAAATTAAACGAGTTTTATGCGCAACAACACCAAAGAGAAAAAATCTTTTGAAAAGAAATAAGCGCCTTCATCGACACATAAATGACGAGCAAAGTGTGATCGACCATGATCCAATAAAGAGAAGAGACAATTCTGATAATGCATAACTGCAAAATTTCAATTTGTGAATAAAAAATAAAAAAAATAATATTTTTTTTGAAAATAAAATAAATAAAAACCATCAAAAGTTATAAAATTGTATAGAATTGTATAATTTGTAAAATAAATAACATTTTTTGACTTAAAAAAAATATTAAAATAAAATAAAAAAAAGTGATCAACAGGATGAAATTAAAGTTATAACGATATACTTGTGCTTTTAAAGGGAAAGGAAAAATAAACAAAAAAATGACCAAAACAATAACTTAATTTCATTTGTAATAAATTGAATTGAAAGAATATGACCAATGTAAACAACCAAACACACACACACACACACACACACACACACAGAATAGAGAAATAGTATTAAAAAACAGAAACATACTAAACAAAGACCACTTGTTAATTTATTTTTTTAGCAAAAATAAAAAAAAAGGAGAGAATGGATATATATTATAAAATTAGCAATAATTCTGATAATTGTATATAATTATATTATTTTTTTTTCCAAAAAATAAAATCAAAAATAAAAATAAAAATAAAAATAAATTTTGAAAATATGATCAAATAACAAACAAATACATCATCCAATTTTGATAGCTCATGTGTCAATCAAAGTGGATAATGTTAGATATTGATTCATCAAATGAAGAATGCAACTCACAACTTACAATTAATTAATTTATAAAATAAAATAAAATAAAATTAAAATAATAAATAAAATATGTATATGAATAATAATTTTTTATAAAAATAAAAATTTCAAGAGAAATAACAGGGAAAATAAAGGAGAAGCCAGATAAGTTCAACTGGTGAAGAGAAAGATAAAATGGAGGCATATGACGAATATCATGCACGTTAACAAGAAGTCTGACAAAACATAAAATAAAAACAGATTAAAGTGAAAAAAAAAATAAAGGTTAAAAATTAAATTATTAAAACCACTTTTCTTTCAATTTGAAATTAAAAAAATATCAAAAATTAAACCACATTTTAAATTTATTTTGTAAAGATGTTGAAAAAAACAAAAACAAAAATTTCAACAAAAACCAAAAAGAATAGAATTTTAATGAAAACCGTTGAATCAAAGAACAATTAGTTAAAAGACTTATATAAATGAATGGTGATACAAAATTAAGAATAAAATTCTGAGCTCGCCCATATTTAAAATTAACAACATTTCTCTTTCTCTTTCTCTTTCTCTTCTTATTCACTTTATCTCTCGAATATGTAATAAAATAAAATAAAATATAAATAACAATTCAAAGACAAACAAACAAAAACAAAAACAAAATTAAATAAAAAAATAATTTAATCCCTTGACAATTTCAATGAAACCTGCACAATGCAATAACAAAATGGTTGCGATGGCGAAAGAAGGAAAATAAACAAAAAAAAAAAATATTTTTTTATTTTTGGAAAAAAAGAATTTTTAGATAAAAATAAAAGCAAGCAGAAGAATAAAGTCAATAAAATTAAGATTAGAGAAATAGAACAGATAAAGTTAAGATAAGAGCAAGACTGAGTGCGTTTCAATTGAAAAGTGATTTTTTTATTCAAAAAAATAAAAATTATGCAGACTTTAAAATAAATAAATAATTTTCAAAACAAAAACAAAATAAAATATGTTTAACAGTTGTAAAACATTCGAAATAAACCCAAAATAAATAACATTTAAACTTTCATTTTAACTAAATAAAACAATATAAAAAAATATATAAAAACAAGTTTTGTAACATCAAATGCAATAAGATCAAATAAACTGATCAAGCCAAACAGCAAGCGATAATGAAATTCATTCCGTATTTTTAATTCCCTCTAGAAATTGAAGAACTAAAAATGTAAATGTGATGCATATGCTTTGATGACGACTTTCAAATAAAACAAACAAAATATATTGGAAAATATATAAATAAATTGTAATAAATAAATAAATTAATAAATAAATCAAAATTTGTAAAACTTTATAAATAAAAATGGGTTTGTAAAATAAAATTGAGCTGCATATAAAATAAATTATATTGCACCTGTTTGATCACTTTATTTTTTTATTTTATTTTTATTTTTATTTTTTTCAATATTATTATTATTATTATTATTATTATTGCTTATTGTAATCACAATCAAGAAATAACACACATAAGCTCTGTCAAGCGATGAGGTCTGTAAAAATTAAACTGAGAGGAGAATAAATTAAATAATATATAAATAATAAATAATAATAAAATAAATAAGAAGAAAATCATTATTAAATTAAATCAATTAATTGTAACAAATAAATATAATTAAATTATAAAATAATAATAAATTAAAATAATAATAAATAAATAATAAATAAATAATAAATAAATAATGAATAAATAATAAATAAATAATAATAAAATAAATAAATAAATAAATAATAAATAAAATAATAATAATTATGAATAAACATACGTAAGAAGCTAAGGAGGAGGATGAGGGAGAGGAGGAGATTTGATGAAGGAAGAGGAAATATTTGAATGGAATAACTCTGAAGAAGAAGAAGAAGAAGAAGAAAGAGAAGAAGAAGAAGAAGAATTAAAAGGAAGAGGAGGAGGGGGTGGTGGAGAAGAGGAAGAAGAATATGAAGAAAATTTTGAATTAGAAGAAGAAGAAAGAGAAGAAGAAGAAGAAGAATTAAATGAAGAAGGATGAATAATTAAACCAAGAGGAGGAGGAGGAGGAAGAGAACGGAAAGAAGAAGAAGAAGAGGAAGAGGAAGAAGAAGAAGAAGAAGAAGAAGAAGGAAAAGAAGAAAGAGAAGAAGAAAGAGAAGAAGAAGAAGAATTCGGCATAGAAGAAGAAGAAAGAGAAAGAGAAAGAGAAATAACAGAGTTACTATGATTATTTGTGTTATTATTGTTCCTCACATGATATTTAGGAGTTATGAAATGTTCTTCTAAATAAGAAGAAGAAGAAGAGGAGGAGGAAGAAGAAGAAGAAGAAGGAAATGAAGAGGAAGAGGAAGAATTTTGTGAAGAATTAGAAGAATTAGAAGAGAAATACGGGAAATGAAGAAAATTATCACAGTTTTCATCATTTTTCTCTGAATTTTCAATGAAATTCTCATTTTTACTGAAAATTTGAGGGAAAAAATGATTTTTTTCAGAATTTTCAATGAAAATTTCGTTTTTATTGAAAATTTGATGAGAAGAAGGCAAAAAGGGGGTGAAAGGAAGAGAAGAAAGAGAAGAAGAAGAAGAAAAAGAAGAAGAAGAAGAAGAAGAAGAAGAAGGATAAAGAGAAAATTCTTGATCAATGTTAGAAAAGGAAGAAAAAGAGGAGGAGGAGGAAGAAGAAGAAGAAGAGGAAGAAGAGGAAGAGGAAGAAGAAGAATTCATTGAGAATGGAATTGGAGGAGGAGGAGGAGGGGGAAGAAGAAGAGGAAAAGAAGAGGAAGAGGAAGAGGAAGAAGAGGAAGAAGATTTTGAAGAGGAGGAGGAAGAAGAAAAAGGAACAAAATGAGAAAATGAAGAGAATGGAGAAAGAGAAGAAGAAGAAGAAGAAGAAGAAGAAGAAGAATAAGAAGAAGAAGAAGAGGAGGAGGAGGAAGAAGAAGAAGAAGAAGAAGGTGATGATGACGAAGATAATGAAGGAGAAGAATTTGACGAGAAAGAAGAAGATACAACAGAAGAATTTGAATTGGAGGAAGGAGAAGAAATTGAAGAAGAAGAAGAAGAGGTAGAGGTAGAAGAAGAAGAGGAAGAAGATGTTTCGGATAAATACGGAGAAATAGAAGAAAGAGAAGAAAGAGCTGAAGAAGAAGAAGAAGAAGATGATGATGAAATAGAAGGTGCAGGAGATGAAGAACCCTGCTGCTCCAAGAAGGATATCACGTTTTCGGGTTTTGTCCAGCCAAATTTCAGTGTCCCGTCGTCGTCCATGTATTTCCCATAGACAACAATGAAAGGCTGCAAATCGATGAATTCATCGTCCTCGCAGTCGTTTCGGGCGGCGGCAACGGAAAGGCTGGAAACACTGTCAAAACTGCTTTCCGAAGATGGTTTTGCATTTTGATGCGTAATAGAATTCTTCTTTTTATAGCCAATCTTTGGAGTCGTTAGAAGAGGCTCATGAGACACCTTTACAGTTAGAATTTTTTTGTGTCTTGGCCTATCGGTTATCCTTATGTTTGATTGCTGTTTCAATGGTGATACAGAAGAAGATTGAGAATTACTGTGCTGAGTCTTCTCGATGTGGCTTGGCATCATAACCTGCGATTGCTCAACAAAAAAGTTCTTTGATTCAGAAGTTTTTTGGAAATTATCATTTGGATGATTTAAATAATCCGGCAATTCTTTTCCCGTCTGAAAATGAAGGTTAAACTTTTGCTCCTTCGCTTTCAAATATTCAAACGCACTAAAAGCAGCTTCGTAGTTTCGAAATGTCACGTGAATCCGTTGAAATGCATCGCTGGCTGGATTAGATGAAGTTGCAGATATCGAAGAAATCTCTCCAAACCTGCCAAACATTTGGAGGACATTTTGCATTGAAAACGAAAGCGAAACATTTTCCATATTTATGGAGGAAGGCTTTATAAATGATACACGTTCGAACCAGTTGAAATCATTCATGAAGGACACGAGCAAATGTTTAATCCCATTATATAGTTTTTGGATTTTACTGATGAACGATAATTTGTAATTTTTTTTATCGCTTCTAAAATTATTTGCATCAGAATGAACAGTTTTTATGCACAATACTTGCAGATAATAGATAATCTTCATATATTATTTCAGTGTTGATTAATATCAAAATAATTTAGAGATAAGAAGAATATAAAAAGTTTCATTTTGTCTTGATTCATATTTACCATTTTAATAATAAGAAAAAGTTATTTTTCAAATAAATTATTTTTTTAGAATAATTGTGAAAATTTTTATTAATGATGTTCAATGTTAAATGAAAGTGAAAAGCAATCTGAAAACAAATTTTGAACATCTCATTCAATAACAGATAACAGAAATGAAAATTAATTAGCACAATTGAATTTGAGTCGAAACGATAACTTCTAGCTTTGTTTTATGAGCCTTTTCGACGTTTTGACAAAAAAATGACTGATTTTTAAATATGGATAATTATCAATTGAAAAAATTCATGATTTTCGGGAATTCAAACAAATTCAAAGAATTGATTTTTTCCCATCAAGATGATAAATAATTACTGAATAAACAAAAAACCCATTGAAAATTCTTTTTTATTTATCTGACAGCAATTCATTTCTCCATCCATCATTTCTGCATTCTTTTGTTTAAAAAATGCACAGGTTGAGATTCAGATAATTAAATCATTTAAAACCTTTCAGCTTTTAAAAACCCCATTTTTTATCGATTCCAAATTTTTTTATTAAATGTGCACTTTGAAATTAAAAAAAAGTTTCCATATGGAATATAAAAAAAAAGAAGAATAAAAAAAAGAAGAAAAAGAGAAAGAATAGAAGGGAGGAGGATGAGAAAGAACAGAGAGAAAGAGAAAGAGAAAGAAAGAAAGAAAGAAAGAGAAAGAGAGAGAAAGAGAGAAAGAGAGAAAGAGAGAGAGAGAGAGAAAGAGAGAAAGAGAGAAAGAGAGAGAGAGAGAGAGAGAGAGAGGTGTCATTTAATGACTGATCCTTGCGGAAAATGCCTTTTGAATTGATTCTTCAAGTGAATGCTTTCAATCGACTTTATGAAATGAACAAAAAAGAAAAAGAAAAATGTAAACTCCGAGAATCAAAATATGAGCCATCGTAATATCAAGCATTCACAAAATAATCAGAAATATTCAATGATGATGCAACGTCACTATATTTTTGACGGAGAAAATAAAATATTTTACGAAAACTTGTGACTGTATCTTCGTATCCTTCTTCTTCCATCTTTTCAAACACTTTCCTTTTCAAGTTTTTTCTTTTCGCCTCTTCCATTTCATCTCTCTTCTTTTCTTTCAATTCACTTGAAGGATCTATTAAGAACAGAAAGAAGTTAATCGTCATCTTGAAATCCAATGTCAATTGCTGAATCTCCTCCAAAATGAGTTCAACAGCTCCACTATTCAACAAGCCATCAGCTGATACATTTTTGCTACCAGCTACTTCTTCAAATAAAGAAATGCATTGATCGCAAAGTTCTTTGTGATTATCCTTTGCTGCTCGAAATACTTTCACAATGCTGCAGACAAGGTCAACAATTTCATCATTCCACAACTGACAGTATTCCAAGAAAAATGCAATCGTCTGAAGCCATTGCTTCAAGTTTTTCGCTTCTCTGCTTTCTTTATCTCTTTTCTCTTCCTCTTTTCTCTTCCAATTCATCCACTTTGCCAGCTCTTCCAGTTCTCTTATTGCCTCTCTTTCGAAATGCACCTCATTCACAATAACATGTTCAAGACTATGATCGAAGTATAATCTACCTGTCAAAAACTTCCAAGCAGACTGATAGGCAATTCGTGTCAGATTGTGATGCTCCTTATGATATTGGATAATCTCTTTGATTTCATTGATGAAAAGTTCTTTTAGCACATTCTAATCAGAATTAAAAAAATAACAAATAACATCAAAAAGGAAATAGCAATGCCCATACGATACTCCGAAAATTGCTCAAAGCCAATAAAGCCATTTCCACTTCTTTCTGTGTCTCCTCATTTTCTTCTCTCTTCAAGGCAACTTTCAGAAGGCAAGATACAATTATTGAAGACATTTCAGATGAAGGCCATCTGTTCAACAACAAATAGCATTCGCAGAGATCAACCAGAAGCTTTTCATCCTTTTTTATCTTTTTTCTTCTCTTCTTCAATTATCATCTCACAAAATCTTCCGCTCAATCCAGAAAAGCGAAAGCAATTACTCCATTCATCTTTCGATGCTTTGAAATAACCGATATGAAACAACAACAAAATGGCATTCTCCATCAAAAGTTTCTTTTCTTTAGTCATTTGATGAATGTTATCGAATCGTTCTTTTGTGAAAACGGATTTAAATTCTTCTTCATTCATTCCATCAATAATTTCATTCATTTCAAGGATTATAACTTTCTGTTCAATTTCTGTGCAATCTTCAAGTTCATGAAACAATTCTTCAATAAAAGCAAAGAAATGAAAGAAATTCAATCAATAAAAATTTATATGCAACTTCAACAGCACACCATTGAACTTTTTTGTGTTGTCCATCTTCTGCATTTTTGATGAAGAATTTCATTTTGAAAACAACCCCATTTTCATCGTTCAAATTAAAAAACAATCACGCAAAGATTTAAAAAAGGAGAGAATGAAAACTCAAATGCAACATGGAAATACTTGGTCTCGCACCATCCTGCTTTGTATTGACCTATTTGGCAAAGAACAACATAGATTGAAAACACTAAATCAAATATAGTTGTGATTATGGGTTCATTGATCAAAAAAGTTTCTTTGAACTGAAGAATGAATTAGTAAAATAAGTAATCGATGAGTGAACATTTGCTGCAGCTTTTAAAATGTTAATTTCGATGTTCACGTTTATCGCTGGAAAAACAATGCCAATGATGAAATTCTGTTGGATAATTTTTTGAAATTGTTGGACCAACAATTTGCAATGAATTAATTTTTGAATAGAGTTTCTGTGTGTACGTTTTTTTATATTTTTCTATTTATCTGATGATATTTCTTTTTCCAACCTTTCCATTGGCCAACAAATCAGACTGGCTTCAAAAAAAAGAAGAATCTTCTTATTTTTCTTGGAAGAATATTTCTTGAATAGTGCAAAGGACATTTTCACAAAACAGGATAAAGGAATTGGATGTGTGTATGCTTGCTTTTTTATTTGTCTTTAAAATATGCTCTGAAGGATGATAATTATTTTTTGGATTTTTTTGGAATTATAGTCTTTAATTTATTCAGGAAGTTGAAAGAGCGAATGATAAGATAGTTTTTAATAAAAAGAAGAAAAGTTGAAGAAAGATGATGAGGAAGAGATAGTGAAAGGGAAACGTGGAGATGAACATTGTGGAAGGCAGAACAAAAGCAGAAAGAGGAAAGTATATATGGGCTTATGGAAAAGATGGAGAGGGATACGAACGTGGAGAGGAGAGGAGGCTGGTTAAAAAGAAATGAAATGAAAAGGAAAATGGAGAAGTCAATTAAGGAAAAAGATGAAAGAGCAAAAGTTGATTGAAGAAAGAATCAGAAACAGCATTTGTCATGTGAATTGTATTATTTGTTGTGATGTGATTGAAATTAATGGCAATTTTTGAATATAAAGAAAGAGAAAGATGATATCCCTTCCTTTTTGATGAAGAGAAAGAAAGAAACAGAGGTGAAAATTGATGAACTGGAAGTCAGTTAGGAGAATGAACGAAATGAAAATGTTGAAGAAGAAGAAGAAGAAGAAAATGAAATTGAAATGATTTGATTGTTAAAGAAGAAGAAGATCTCTCAAACATCCACGCTCTCAAATTCTGATATCTGCTTCAAATGAACTTCAAAAGAAATATGTAACAGATAATGGCAATGAAACAGTTATCACTTCGGAAATAAAGAAGAATCACAGAAAAGATGAGTAGAAAGTGCCAATTGAGCAGAAAAATGTTAGCATTTCAAACTGCAATTGAATGATATTGATGGAGGAACAATCGAGTTGAAATAGCAAGATTTCTGTCTGTCCTTTCAGATTATGCTTCAAAAACAGGACACAACATTTGATAGAAGGGAATATTGCTTGATTCACTTGCCTCCCTTGAGAATGGGCCTGAACTGAAGGTTTATGAAAATTTTATTTGAAATTCGATCATGATGATTACGAATCATTTTTTCTCTGGATATTTTCTGGAACACAAAAATTACACTTCTGTTTCAAAAAGCAGAAGATCTTCCAATCCACTTCATGACAATTCCCTGTTCAATAATTTTTGAAAATTTTCTTTTCATTTCTTAAATCATTTTCTCAGCAAAAAAGCATGTCAGTCAGTGTCGCATTTCTTAATTCCTTGTGGCAAATCAATTTGGATAAATCTTCTTTTTTGAGTTTTTCGTCTTTTGAAAATTCATGCAAATGATTTCAAGTCGAATCCTTTTCAAATGATTGCCCCAATGTTATGAAAAAAAATACAACCATCTTTTCCAAAACTTTTCCTTCGGTCAAAAATAAATATGTTTTGACTTTCTTCTTTTGATGTTCTATTCATCAAACAATGAAGTTGTTATCTGATATTTTTTTCCAAATTCAACTGCTTTGAAATCTCCAAAAATTGTCAAAGCACTATTTGAGAAAAAGAAGAAATGAAAAGAAACAAACTAAACAAATCTCTTATTTAATAAATAATGCAATCAGATCATTTTTGTGAAGACTTCAAAAGCACAAATCCGTATTTTCTTCCAAGAAAAATAGGAGGAATGGTATCAATGATGTTGTTTCTGGATTTCAACGAGTTTTTATTTTCATCAATTTTCTCATCATTTTGTATCTTTGTGTTTGTGTGAATGACAAAATATGGACATTTATTGGTTGTGATGATTCTGCACAAGGACAGGAAAATGCTGACATTGAACAATTTTATGGTGTGTGCGTTTGAATTCACTTGAAGGAGTGGAGGTTCCAATTAATAATTTTTTTATTATTCCAAAAAAAAAAAAGATATGTTTCCTGAATTTGATTTTGCAGAAGAAGAGGAAAGACTGATGAAAGAAGAAATGAACGGAATGCTGGAAAAAATGGGTAAAGAAAGAGCTGAAGCCATTTTTCTCGAAAGAAGAATTCGATGAAAATTACGAATTGATTTTGAAAAACAAATATCCATTTGAAAAAGCGCTTGATTTGCTGAAACATGTTGGGTACGAAAATGCAATAAAAACAACAGGGCACTCAATCTTTACAGACACTTCCTTGAAGAAAAGATTTGAGTGGAAGATTATTTTTGAAAATGAGAAAACAGAAGGAAAGGATGAAAAGCTTCTGATAGATCTTTGCGAATGCTATATTTTGCTTGATGGATGGTTTTCTTCTGAATTATTATTAATACGTGTGCACAATAATGCTCAACGAAATAAAAACTGTTGGTTGGAATGGAAATATGATCTATTTAAAAAAAAGAAAAGAGATTTGTTTTGAGTTGATTTCGAAAATTTTTGAAAAAAACACACATCACAATCCAGTCTCAAATGCACAGGATTATTGATCTCTGATGCTGCCATTCTCCTTTTCCCTTATTTCTCAGTGCTCCTTTCTCCATTCATCCTTTCCCCCCACAAATATCCTGCTTTCGATCTTCTCATCCACTTTTTTTCCGAAAAAAAAAAAAAATATCTTTTCATTTTTTCTTTTCAAGTGCTGTTCAATTGCTGTCATTTCTTTTTCCTCTCATCAAAAGGCGGTAAATGCAGAAAACAGGGGTACCTAAATTTTTTCATTGTCTTGTTATATATTGAAATAAAAATCAAATTCACATTCATTCATGTGTTGCATATAAGTGACACATCAAATTAGAAAATTATGAAGGAAATATGAAAGAAACAATTTCATATTCCAATTTATTTTCAGTTTTTTTATGTTTTGTTCCATATATTAAGTTTGATATCAAAAGGAAAAGTTTAATAATAACCGTCAAATACCTTGTAACAGGACGTAATATCATGCTTTTCAATGGTGTTCCATTTAAAGAAGATTTTGAAGTTGTGGATAACCGTGATGCTTCAAAAAATTTTTTTAAGTCAATATTCTGGGTTTCTTTTTAACATGATTTATTCATTGATGCACACTAATTTTTCTCCAAACCTAAAAAATTGTCATTATTTATCTTTTAAATAGCATGTGGCTCGATTATTATGCAGGATGGATGTTTAGCTTTAAGATTTTTAGGTACCCCTATCTTCTGCTCTTACCCAAAATGCTTTGAGATTGAATTTATTTTCATCCCCTGTTCCAATTGAATGCAATATATGTGATTCGTTTTTGCTGATTATATCTCGCTATCAAGCTTTCTTTAGTGCTCTGCTCATTAAAGCAAAGGAATGGCCATTTGTGTAATTTATCAGATTCTTTAACTCTGAAAAGATTATTTATATGAGTTTTTTCACAATGAATAAGAATAATAAAAAATGCATACACTATAATTTCCATATGTTATTTTGGAAAATGAATTTCTTTCAAATCTGATGATCCGAATATCCATAACAATTAATCTTTTTCAAGTTTAGAGTAGCTTTTCTCCTTTATTCCAACACAAAAATATTAATGCAAAAAACTACGGTGTGAATACTTGCATTTTCATGATTATTTGGGAAATAAATTTGTGCAACTTTCTTCTATCCAAACACATTCGAATTCAATGTGAATGATAAAAATTGCTTTGTATTTTTTTGAATGCAATGTGTTTTCAAAAATGCAGGATATCGATAACACAAAAAAATTCACTGGTGTGCATTCACTGTTTCATTGAATTCTTTTTGATTGGACTTTTTTCTTTGTTTTTTGAAGAATTATTTTTTAGGTTGAGCAGCAACTCAGCTGACAAGCAGAAACGGACAATCGAAGAGATTAATGAAATGATTATTGAAATGAACGAAAAAGATTCCAATTTAATTTTCACAAAAGAACTGTTCGACAAAATGGACAAAATGATTGAAGAAAAGGAAATATGTTTGGAAAATGCGTTTGTGTTGCTGAAGGGCATAGGATGTTGGAATGTACTGAAAAATGTACATGATTACAGTTTTCGTGGATCTTCATTGAATCAAAGATTTAAGAAAATGATTATTGAAGAAGAACTGAAAAAAGAAGAGAAGAACGAGAAGCTTCTTGTTGACCTTTTTGAGTGCTTCATTTTGCTTAACTTTTGTTTCCCACTAAACTCGCTTTCAATTTGCGTTCCTTGCCTTTTGAAGTCTTCATCAAACAAAGAGGAAAACAAAGAGGCCCAAACAGAAGTGGAAGTGGCTTTGCTTGCATTAAGCGGAGCTGGATATTGCGTATGAAAACTTCTTTTCCAATTGTGATACTAATATCCTACCTCTCTCTCTCTCTCTCTCTCTCTCTTTTTTTTTTTTTTTTTTTTTTTTTTTTTTTTTTTTTTTTTTTAATTTTTTTCTTCACTTTATTTTATTTTATTTATTTATTTTTTATAAGAAACTGGACAAAGAACTTTTCCTTGATGAAATCAAGGAGATCATCGAATATCATCAGGAACATCACAATCTGACACGAATTGCCTATCAATCAGCTTGGGAGTTTTTGATAAAAAGAATAATCTTTGAAAACAGTTTAGAAGAAATTATTGTGAATGAACTGCATTTTGCGAGAGAAGCAGCAAAAGAACTGGAAGAACTCTCGAAATGTGTTGATGGGAAGAGAAAAGAAGGATGGAAAGGAGGAAAAGAAACGAAAGAAGAGCTTCTTTTAATGAAATGGATTGAAACATTGTTAGTTTATTTTCGCCATTGCAAATTGTGGAATGAAGACTTTGCCGATCTAATTAACAGCCTTGTTCAGGTAGTTCGAATAGCAAAGGATAATCACAGAGAAATAAGTGGAGAATGCATTAATGTGCTTGAAGAAGCAGCAAGAAATAGAAGTGTGACAGCTGATGATTTGTTGAGGAGTGGGGCTGTTGATGTTTTTCTGGAGGAGATTCACAAATCAACAATGGATGACAGAATAACAATTAAAAGCTTGGAATTCATCTACAATATTTCAAATCGTTTGAAAAAAGAGGATGATGAAAGGAAAGAAGCGAAAAGAAAAATAACAAAAAGGAATATATATGAAAAGATGGAAGAAGAGGGATATGAAGACACCATCTTTTGCTTTAAGAGAATGCTGTATTTTCTTTGTATGAATTATGAACATAGAATGGCATGTAATGTTTCATACTATTTTGTGAATGTTTGAGTAAATGAAACATTTATTCTTTTTCTTTTCTTTTCTTTTCTTTTTTCCTTTTTCATTTCACAATTTGGCAAGTTTAAAATGTTTTTTCAAAAGCTATTTTTTCATAACTTCAAAATGGAACAAAATGAACAGAAAAAAAGAAAAGAAAAGAAAAGAAAGAAATCAAGAATTACATTTCAAAGCTAGCATTTGAAAGTACAAATTTGAATGGATAAAGTGGAGGCAAACAATCCTTAAAATTCACAGTGACATTGTCAAAGAATAAATGGGAAATACAAAAGAAATTTGAAATAATAAAAAAAAAAAAAAAAAAAAAAAAAAAAAAAAAAAAAGAAATTTTGAAAGAGAAATTAAATGACGAACGTAGGGAGGAACTTATAAAAATAGTCAATAAACAATTTTGACGAAAAATGGAACAAATTAATCAGAGGAAAAGAAAGACAGAAGAGAAACGAAAATTGAACAATCATTTAGTTCATTTTTTCACAATCACTTTGCTTCCATTTGATGGAGTGAAAGAACTCTTCAATAAAAACATGAAAACTTGTTGAATTGTGAAATAGAAAAAAAAGAGAAAAAGAAAAAAAAAAAAAAATAAAAGAAAAATAAAAAAGAAAAATTGAAACTCTGAGAAACAAAGAATGAATGTTTCATTTACTCAAGCATTTACAAAATAGTCTGAAACGTCCCATGATAATACATCATCATCATTTTCTTCGTTCAGAAAATCAAACATTTCATAATAACAAATTATTTCATCTTCGTATCCCTCTTCTTCCAACTTCTCAAATACTTTCTTTTTCGTTTCCTTTCTTTTTGCTTCTTCCATTTCATCTCTCTTTTTTCCTTTCATTCGCAATGGAATCGCAACAAAAAATGATAAACTATCAAATGTCATCTTGTCATTCAACGTTGGCTGCTGTAGCTCCTCCAAAACAACATTAACAGCCCCACTTTTCAGCAGGCCATCAATTTTCATATCTCTGTTGCCTGCTGCTGCTTCAATTACACTAATGCACTGCTCACTGATTTCTCTGGAATTGTCCCTCGATGCTCGATACACACGAACAACGCTGCTCAAAAGCTCAAGAAATTCTTCATTCCACAATTCGCATTTGATAAAATAAGGTTTCAATTTTTGCAGCCATCTCAATAAGACTTGTTCTTCTTCTGTCTCTTTTCCCTCTTTCCCTCTTTCTTCCTTTTCTCTCTTCCAATCCACACCATTTGCCAGCTCTTCTAGTTCTCTTGCTGCCTCTCTTGCAAAATGAAGTTCATTGACAATAATTCTTTCCAAGACTTTATCGGTAAAAAATCTGTCTATCAAAAACTTCCAAGCAGATTGATACGCAACATGAGTGAGGTTGTGATATTCCTGGTGGTATTGAAAAATCTCTTTGATTTTATCCAAGAAAAGATCTCTTTCAATAATCTTATAAAATATAATAATAATAATAATAATAATAATAATAATAATAATAATAATAATAATAATAATAATAAAATTGTCAAATGATATCAAACATCATATTCCTCAACTTGTCTCAAAGCCAGCAAAGCCATTTCGATTTCCTCTTGAGTATTCTCATCGTTCCCTTTCTTCAATGCAGCTTTCAGAAGACAGGGAACACAGACCAATATGAATTTCGAAGAAGGATATTTATTTAATGTGAGATAGCATTCGCAAAGATCAATTAAAAGTTTTTCATTTTTCTCTTCCTTTTTCTTTTCTTCTTCTATTATCATCTCTTCAAATCGTTGATTCAATGAAGATCTTTCAAAACAAAATGTGTCTAATCGCTTTAATGCTCTGTAATATCCAACATGTTTCAACATCATCGCTGTTTTATTAATTGATATTTTATTTTCTTCAATCTTTATGGATATTTTGTCGAACAGCGTTTTCGTGAAAATAAAATAGAAATCTCCTTTGTCCATCCTTTCCAACACTTTGCTCATTTCAATGATTTTCTGTCTTTGATCTTCCTCATCGCAATCTTCAAGTTCATTGAACAATTCTTCAATAAAAAAGAAAGAAAGAATTCCAAGCAATATGAATTAAGATGCAACTGTAATTGCAAACCTTCGAATTTTTTTGTGTTGCCCATCTCCTGCATTTTTGGTGAAGAATTTCATTCAGAAAACAAAGCAATTTATATAATTCACATTGAAAGTGTTCATGTTTGATAAAATAAAGTTTGTGTATAATTTGAAACTCAATGCAGAAATAAAAATATCAACACTCATACCGTCGTTTTTAGCATTTGTATTTTTGGCAATCAATAACGGAGAAAGAATGAGTTTTAAAAATAAATTTTTGTTGTTATGGGTACATTGATCAAAATTGTTTCTTTGAACTGAAAAATGAATTTGAAAAATGAGAGTGAGGTGAATGATCATTAACTACGATATATTCAAGGAATTCCTGGGATTAACATGAGTCACTGGAAAGACAATGCAAACCATCGAATTATGTCTGATTATTTTATTGTTTGTTCGACGAAGCATTTACAACAATTATTTGATAAATACGAAAATCAATAAACGTTTGCATTTATTATTTATCAATTTGTTGTGAGGATATTTTCATCCATTTCCTTTCCATAGTCCAACAAATCAGATTTGTTTCAAAAAAGAGGAGAATATCTTCTTTTTTTGGAAGAATATTTCTTGAATGCTGTAAAGAGCATTTTCAATGAAACAGAACAAATGGATTGGTAGTGCGTCTGGCGTGAACATTTTTTTGAATATGAAATAAAGAGTCTCACTTTTTTCGGAATGTTGGAAATCAACTCATTCAAATGTGGGATATAGCTGAAAAGGTATGGTCAGCGAAGCTTTGTGAAAGAGTTTTGAAAAAATAATGAAAAATGAATTTTTGTGATGAAATATAACATTATCTGAAGAATACAACATTGAAACAGGTTTCAACATTTCTGGAAGTTTGCTATTTTCATTTTTAACTTTTTGAATTGATTTTGCGAAAATTTCTGTTGAATGGAGAGGGATTGAATGGCTTTGGAAAAGAGTCAGGGAAGAATTGGAATTAGACCTTTGGAAGAATTCCAAAAAGGGATTGGAAAAGGATAACGAAAGAGAGACAAGTCTGAGAAGAGGAAGAAGCTTCTGGATTGATGGAGAAAAACACATTGTGCCAATGCCTTTTGCAAGTTAATGGTGAAGAGAGTTTATGGATGAAAGAATATTTGAGTGAAACAAGTGAAGAAAAGGTGGATGAAAGAGAACAAAAGCGAGTGAGAAAGAGAAAGAGAGGAAATTGAGGAGTGTTTGAAGGATTTTGGCAAACAAGCTTATCAGAAAAACACTAACACACACACAAAAAAAGATAAAAATAAGAAAAAATATGCCAAACTGAACTGAATGGTTGTGAATTACCATTCTTCTCCAAAACGCACTTCAAACAATCATCATATTCCATTCACTCATCATTGCTTTCTTCGACTCAATCAGTCCAAACAAATTAATCCAAGAGAGAACTGAATTTCAACAAAATTCCGAATTCTTCATTTTTCAAGAGAATACCTCAACTCCATTGTTTTGTTCAAACATGTCTTTCTAAAGTTGTCTATCTCTGCTTCACTTTAACTTATTTATGTTTGAAGCAGAAAGTCAACTTTGAATAATTGAGGAAATGCTGAAAATAGTGAAAAGAGGAAAGAAAGAAAGAAATAGAGAAACATCAAATATCACTCATCAAAATGAAAGGGATTCGATTTTTCAACAAGCAATGAATGGCCTGATGAAATTTTCATATGAATTGAGAAAATTTTATGATTGGTCTTATCATTTTCATTCATTGCGAAGGAAATATAGTTCTCTTGTCATTTGGAAACCATTGAAATGATGTACACACAAACAAGAAAAACTTTGAGTTGAGAATTATGTTTGCCAAATATCCACTTTTTTGAAGACTTGAGAGGGATGTTGAACATTCATTTTAAAGATCATGAAATAGGCATTCCAAAGACACTTTTTCAATGATATTCATTCATTTGCTTCTTTGAAAAGCTGCTTGTAAATTGATCCATTTTTCATTTTCTTTTCAGCTTTTTCTGTTCCTGCTGTTTCAAAAAAGAATGTTTCAACTTCTTCTCATTTTTATTATAAAAATAAGGACAGCTCTCATTCTCAGTCAACTTCGCTCTTCTGAATTCCTTTGGTGTTTCAAAGGTTCAAAGAGATGAAGAAGATTTCGCAGATGAAAAGAGTTCACTTGAGATAAAGAAAGAAGAAATGAATAATGACTTTTCTCAATAATGGAAGTGATAATTGTTATTTGAGTGATTATAAATTGTTTTGAAATTAAACACATTTGTTGATATTTCAATTTTGTTATCTTTTAATATTCCATAGAAAATAATACTTCTCGAAAATTTCCACAAAAACCTCAAATATTTATCAAATTATGACGTGATTAAAAAAAAAAAAAAAATAGAAAATAAAATATAATAAATAATAAATAATTAATTATTTTTCTTCTTTCTTTCTTTTTCTTTTCTTTTATCTTTTCTTCTAATTATTTCTTTTCTTTTATTTTTCTTTTTCTTTTCTTTTTTATTTTTTCTTTTTATTATTTCTTTTCTTTCTTTCTTTTCTTTTTCTTTCTTTTTTTTTTTCTTTTTTCTTTTCTTTTTTTTTTTTTTTTTTTTTGAGTTACAAAGCGCAAAATATTCATATTCCTCAAAGATTCACAAAGTATTCAGAAATGTTCAACGATAAATAAGCATCGTATTCTCTGTTATAATAATCAAATGTTTCATGAAGGCTTGTGATAATATCTTCCAATCCTTCTTCCTCTATTTTTTCTGCCATCTTCTTTTTGATTATCTTTCTTTTCTCTTCTTCAGTTTCATCTTCACATTTACTGCTCAATCTTCTTGTTATATGCAAATAGATCGACAGGCAATCTCTAATCACCTTGTCTTCCAAATTCAGCTGCCTAAGCTCCTCTGAAATCACATCCAAAACCCCACACTCCATCAAAGTATCGATTCCAATGTTGAGCTTGTGCGATACCAAAAATAATACAAAATTACACCTGTCCAGTATTTCTCGTTCATTCTCTCTTACTGCTCTGTATAGCTCAACAATGAAACGTATCAATTCGCTGTATTCTTTGTCAAATAAGCTGCATGAAACAAAGAAAGTGTCTATCACAACAAACCACCGTATCATCAGTTGTGCTGCTCCTGATTCTGCACCGCTCTTCTCTTTTCCTTCTTCTTTCCTCTTCCATTCCAAACTTTTTGCTAGCTCTTCCAGTTCTCTTTTCGCCACTCCTGCAAAATTCATCATATTCACAACAATAAATTGCAACCCAACATCGTTGGGCAAGTTGAAGATCATAAGTCGCCAAGCTGACTGAAATGCTAATTTAGTCAGATTGTGATGCTCTTCATGATAAACAATGATTTTCACCACCTCGGTCAGATGATCTTCTTGTTTAACTCTCTGTTCAAAAGAATAAAAAATCAAAAAAAACTAAAAAATTAAAAGCAAAATTAAAAAAGTCCAACCATCACCCGACTGGCTTCACTCAGCGCCAGCAACGCCAGTTCCACTTCCTTTTGTGCTTCTGGACTTTCCTCTTTGTCTGATGCAACTTTCAGAAGGCAAGGCAAGCATGTCGAATTCATTTCTTCGTTAATGTAGCTATCATAAAGCAAAAGATAGCATTCACAAAGATCAGCTAGAAGCTTTTCGTTCTTTTCTTTAGAAATAATCAATTCAAATCTTTTGCTCAATAAAGAAGATTTGAAATTACAATTTGAGATGATTTTCATTGCTTTCCAATATCCGATTTGCTTTATCAAGATGATAGCTTCGTTTGGAATTATTTTGTTTCCGCCAATCATTCCATTGATTTTGTTAAACAGTTCAACTGTTAAAGCATCATTAAATTCAGTTTTTTCCATTTTTTCCATCATTGTGTTTAATTCTTTGATTGAAACCATCTGCTGTGCTTCGCTACATATATTAAACATCGAAATCAACTCTTTTATATGTTAAAATTTTTTTCATAAATGTTCAAATTAGCAAAAGAAAAACATGAACAAACTGGAAAATCTTTCCGCTAATGGCATCTTCGAAATATCACGAACTGGCTTACAACAAATCTTCATTTCCATCCTGTTAATAAGAGATACGATCAATTCGTTGATAATATTCCAGGTAATCAAATACAATCATAAAATTACAAAAAAATCGCTTTTCAAAAAAAAAAAAAACTCTCAGCTCTCAAACTTCAATAATTCTGGTATTTCCAAAATTAGATAAACCACAAAAAAAAATGATCTTGGCTTTTCAAAAGTTTGAAAAGCAATATTTTAACTTTGATCAAACAAACTGAAATGGGGAAAAAATTTTTTTCTCAATTATGTTCCACCCATAATTTTGTTATCGATTCTGTTTGTGACAAAAGATTCACTATTTTCATAATGACATAGATTAATAAAAGGAATAATCAATCAGATGCCGAGATCAAAAGTTACGCAATCAGCCTTTTCTTTTTTTTTTCATTTGAGGGAAAATATGAAAATTCAAGCATTTTCTCAGAAAAATGAGGCACTTTTGTTAACCTTTTGTTATCGAAAAATATAAACAAAACAGGTCCATCATATCAAATACAAATCACATCACTATATTTTATGTTTTGATTTCAATGACACCTGTTTTCAGTTTGAAAATCCAATTTCTGAAGAAATCTGAGAAAGTTTAAAAAAGTTATGAGCTGAACAATTTTTTTAGTGCTTTGTGCAAAAAAAAAGCTTGAAAGTCCGTTTTCCTTCTTGATATAATAATTTTTCAAAAAAAAAAAAAAATGATTATTCGGAACACTTGTGTTTTCGAACAAAAGATTTTCAAAACAGTTTGAGACAGAAAAAAGTATTTATCTCATATGCAAAATTTAGTCAAACTTTCTTCATTTCCTTCTCTTAATCTATCCAATTCATCATTTTCTTCTCCATTTTCAGAAAACAGATTATTGGAATCTCCTATTTCTTTTAATTCCATTTCTTCCAAGACTTCATAATTATTATTTCTTTTATTTCTTCAGGTTCACAATGAATCAATTCTTTCATTAAAAATTCAACTGAAATTCAAATGAGCTTTTGACAATTAAACATTTCAATCTGATTAGCAAAGTGATGTATTTTCATTCAAGAAAAATGGAATACTGAAATCAAATGCTCTCACAACTCTTTTATCATGTTAATGATATTCATATTCTCTTTTCCAAACAACTCGTAATTGGAGAAAACCGTTTCATGCAAATAGTCATATGAATACAAACATTGGAAAGTTTTCCATTCATCTGAATTGATAATTGTGTCAATATTCATTTGATTCAGAATTATTAGTTTTCGTGTGTCTTTTGTTTTGTTGGAACAATTATCGTGAATTGTTCACATGCACTTCCACCTTCCAATCTTTCAGCTCTTCCAACATATCACATAAATCTTTTTCTTTCCTCATTTGTTGTATTTCCTTCTTCTCCAGACAGTTTTATCTTTCTCCACTATTTTCCATTCCTTTCCTATTTTTTTCTTGTTTCGGAATCAAATTGCGATAAATGTTGTTCGTCAACACGCTTGTCCAAAAAAATATCGTCTTTCTGTTTTCTTGTGGTGTTTGTGAAATTGAATAAACTTGACTTTAGAACAAGAGATATATCATTATCAGCGGAGTCACGAATAAAGGCATTTTCATATTTTCGAATACTGTCCCTTCCTGAACTGAACTCTTGAATTTTCTTCATCATGAGAATATCCAATGTCTGTTTCATTCTTCAACTCAGCTCGTTTTTTCAATCTTGTCAATTCCTCATAAAAACGATATTTCTTCACTCACAACTGTTACAAATACCAGTTCCAAGCCTTTTCTCCATCACAAAAAGCACAACTCAGATTTGAAATCGAATTATCATTTTTGATCAAATTTGGTTCAGTCATGAAAAATTGTGAATTTTCCCCATGAAATGAAAAGAAAAAATTGTGACAAAAAGTTGATTATTTAAAAAAAATATTTTCCAAATGTTTCCAATCTTATTTGATTTCTTGAGAAAGAAAATAAAAGAATTCCTTTTTGAAATAAATTGGTTTTTTTTTTTAATTTTTGAATGTTTCAGTTAAAAAGAAATGAATTATTTTTGTTAATCGCAAAACAATTCAATGGTTATCATTTGATAAAATCAAATCTTCTATTATAGAAAGGAATGAGTATTGAACAAAGCAAGAGAATTGGCAAAACAGTTTGAAGACATTTCAAAGAGATATGAAGGATAAACACATCGTGTTTGTTCATCTCATGGATATGAAAATAGGAATATTCAAACATTCGAATGTATCAGGAGAAAATACGAATGGTTGTTTTGATTTCAATTTTGAAAGAATACCATCTTTTTCTGATACAACCAAAAAACCATTGAACGTCAGAGACAAGAAAAACATGAATGTGCAAAAGTCGAATTATTTCTGTTCATGAGTGGAATGGAGAAAAGGTGAAATCCTTCAAAATGTTCAATAACCAATTCACAACAAACAAAATTGATTTAATATTAAAAAAACACATTAATAATCAATTCTGTTGTATTTTCAATTGATTTGTGAGTTTTTTGAAAACCAAAAAAATAACAATTTCTAAATGATCAAAACTTTTTCTCAAGTCAATGATGTTCTGTTTTCTTGATGAAAAAATACTCACATTAATTTGGTGATTTTCAGAAACCGACCGTTCAAACATCACCATTTTGTTTGTCAATTCATGTTGTTTTCACAATAAAAAACTGAAAAATTTGTTGTTCAAGTTAATTAGTTGGTTTCAAATGCTCATTATGAATCAAAATAATAAAAGGCATTTTCAACCTTTTGAAAGGAACTGCTCAAATGAAAAAAGAAAAACAGAAGCCATTTGAAGCCTAAACCTTTCAAAAAAAGAAAAACAATGGTTGGAAATGTTCTCAAATTTTGAAAAAAAATATTCCATTTTCACTTTATCAGACAAAATGAATTTATTGGCTTTGATAAACAATGCATTTGCAATCATCATTTCATGATGTCTTTTGTTTGCCATCAAAGCAAAAACGTTGGAAAATGCTGAAGTGAGTCTCAAATCAACAAGCAATAAAATTAACAAACAAATACAAATTGAATGCAGAGATACAAAAATGAAAATCATAAAGCAATAAAAATCTTTCATTTTCTGAAAAAAATGAAAAGTTGCACCAAAAAATTGGTAGAAATCAAAAAACAATGACATGACGTTCACTTCAATTGATGAACGGATTTTGTTCAGCCATCCACACAGCAGCCGAGCAATCAAAGCAATCACTCAAACTAGCCGTCCCCTTTCATCCACTCAGGAACCTCGCTCTCAACATAGTTCTTCCAAAATGTCTTCATCGTCCACCCAACCTTGTTGCTGATGTTTGCATCGTGCCTCATCCACTCTGGCGGTTCGCTCTTAACATTCGCAATCCACAGCATCGCCATCGTCCTCCCATCCTTGTCAACCTGCGTCCTGCTGTGCCTCATCCACTCCGGCGGCGCTGTCTTCACCCACGTAATCCAGTGCATCCCCATCGTCATTCCATTCTGGTCACCAAATATTGCTCCGTGCCTCATCCACTCCGGCGGCTCTCTTTGCACATTCGCAATCCAGTGCATCCCCATCGTCCATCCGTTCCCGTCCCCAACCGTAACCTCATGCCGCATCCACTCCGGAGGTTCTGTCTTCACGTGCCTGATCCAGTGCATCGCCATCGTCCACCCGTCCTTGTCCACTTGCATCCCCCTGTGCCGCATCCACTCCGGCGGCTCTGTTTTCACATTCGCAATCCATGTCATCCCCATCGTTCTCCCATACATGTCCCCACGCCCCACATCGTGCCTCATCCATTCCGGCGGCTCGCTCTTCACATTCTCTATCCACAGCATCGCCATTGTTCTTCCTTCCTCGTCTCCAGTCGTCGCCTCGTGCCTCATTTCCTCTGGCGGCTCTGATCTTTTTTCCACAATCCAGCGCATCGCCTCTGTTCTTCCATTTCTGTCAAAAACTTTCACTTCTTCCTTTCTTTCCTCCAAACTTTCGCATTTTCTCTCGTTTTCACATCTCTCCCAGTCTCTTCTCTTTTCTTTGTCCCGAGGCGCATTGCCCGTCTTCATCCACTCTGGAGGGTTTGCTTTGATGCGCTTTATCCACAGCATCTCCATCGTCCACCCATCATTGTTCGCAAGCCCGGGATCGTGTCTCATCCATTCCGGCGGCTCCGTTTTCACATTTTCAATCCACATCATCGCCATCGTCCACCCTTCCTTGTTGCGCAGAGTGACGTCGTGCCTCATCCATCCCAGAACCTCCGTTCTAACGTGTTTAATCCACAGCATCGCCATCGTATTACCATCATTGTCCGCAAGCGCAGGATCGTGCCTCATCCATTCCGGTGGAGTATTTTCTTTCAAAATAATCCACTTCATTGCCGCAGTCATTCCATTTCTATCCTTAAGCTCTGCATCATGCCTCATCCATTCTGGAGGCTCATTTCCAACAAATTGAATCCACAGCATAGCCATTGTTCTTCCACTTTTTTCTTTAAGTGTGATATCATGTCTCATCCAGACCGGAGGCTCATTTCTAATAAAATGAATCCACTTCATCGCCATCGTCCATCCATCTACATCTATAAGAGCTGCATCGTGTCTCATCCAGGCTGGAGGCTCATTTATAATTATTTGAATCCACATCATGGCCATTGTCCGTCCTTCCTTATCAGCAAGTGTTATGTCATGCCTCATCCAAACCGGAGGTTCATTATTAACTAACTGAATCCACAGCATGGCCATTGTTCTTCCACTAATTTCTTTAAGTGTGATATCATGCCTCATCCATGCTGGTGGTTCTGTCCTCACATAATTAATCCACTTCATTGCCATTGTCCATCCATCCTCATCTTTAAGTGTGATATCATGCCTCATACTCTTTGGTGGTTCGGTTTTTTTGTACCAAATCCAATTCATAGCCTCGGTATTTCCATTTGCATCTCTCTTAGGATTCATCGTATCAACTTTATTTCCCATTTCCTTGGATTTTTTTTCGCTGATAAAACGGCAATCACTTTATGCTTGCAAACACGTGATTAAATAAAAAATGTTTGATCTTCGAATATTCTGTTGTGTTATGGGACATTTCATGTTTTTTTTCATTCACAAAAGTTGAATCCAATGAGAACAGAGTGACTATTTTGTTTGAATAATTATTGCTATTTCCAATTAACAGTGTTTATTCTGAAACACAAACTTTTATTAGAATAATAAAAAATATTTATTTGAAATGAAGTTTTTCACTTTTTTCATTAAATATTTTTTTCAAGGTTCAATAATGCCAACATTTCGGCATATTCACAGAGAACGGGGCAGCTTTGATCTGACCCAGTATTTTTTTATTTTTGGGGTAAAAATTCCAAAATAATCACTGTATTAATAGATTGGTTTAGGTTTTATAATGGTGGACACTTTCAATAACTGTGAACAGCTGCATTATCTCAACAACTGTTGATCGTTGCTTTTAAACAATTAACCCAATTATTCCCTCAATGAATACAAACTTATGAGACATTCAGAAATGAAACAACTTGCTTCTTTCAATAAAGAAAAAATCATTTTCAATATTCGGAGAAACTCGGATATTATTATTTCTCCGAGTTTATCCGAAAATAAAAAAAACTTTTTAAAAATTTTATTGTGTTGGATGGGTGTTTGAAACAATTCATATAAGTTCATATTCATTGAGGGAATAATTGGGTTAATTGTCAAAAAGCAACTATCAACGGTTGTTGAGATAATGCAGCTGTTCACAGTTATTGAATGTGTCCACCATTATTAACACTAACTATTTCTTCAAAATGAAAAGGAAACAATGTCCACAGATTGTTTTTGTTAACAAATGTAGTGTGAAGACAGAATATTCAGCAAATCGAATGATCTTGGCCGAACAAAGCCAGAAAAACAAATTGTTTTATTTCTTATTGATCAAACCAACAAAAAATAGTGATAAAGAAAAAGGTTTCATATTTTGCGACGTTTTGTTTCATGAGTCGGATATCTTCTTTGCATGGAATTGAATTAATATCTGATGTTCAAAGGGAGTTTTGCAGAGGAGAAAATCGAAACAGGAAAACTCACTTTTTTCAAGGAAAAGAAAAAGAATTCTTTTTTCAATAAAAGCACATAAGCACCTTTATTGTCAAGAAAATCTTCTATCAATTCCTTCTCTTATAATTGAGAACCACGATCTACGGGTAGTCGCAACGATCGGATCAATGATGCAATCACCATTTTCCCCGCAAACAACTGGACTTACACCGGCAACCGAAGCAGCCTCACTGCCAGGTGGAGTGCAAAGCCAGCTTGGGGTCCAAACGCTCCTTCCACCAATTCCTTCTTCTGCGTCTGTAACTTCTCAATCAAGTCTTCCAGAAACAGCGGCTAGAGCAACCGAAGAAAAAAGCACAGAAGAAGAAACAGACTCAGACCTTCATGAAAGGGCTGCTGACGTTTATAATATAATTTTCGTTCAGGAACCAAATAAATCCATTTTTGATCTTCAACTTCCTGCCTTTTCAAAAGAAAGTATTGAACAAGAATATATGCTTCAGGACCTCAGCCCAGTATTGCAGCCAGCGCCTCCCCCCTTCCAAAGATCGGCCAATTGGGGGAAAATATGAACTTCCAAGCATTTTTTGCACAAAGGACAAAATAATGGTTTCACTCATAACTTTGGTAAACTATCTCAGATTTCAAAATAAATTGGATTTTTTATTATTGTTCACTGGCATCAATGATATGATAACATAATGTTTTGTGACACAACTAATATTACAATGAGGAAAAAAAAATAGCTTGTATTTTTTGATCAAAAAAAGACTATTAAAAGTGCATAATTTTTCTATGAAATAGCTTGAAGTGACATATTTTACCCCAATTGGTTTAATGATGCGTTGGATTCTGCGGGATATAGAATAGAGCTGTGTTTGTATCAGGCTTTCAAGGCTCAGCTTCTGAGCTTGGCTGACTCAGACCCTCATCGGGAAAGTGCACAAAGGGGAGCTGACGCGTTGCTGCTAATAGCGAAGGCTTTGCAGGAGGCGAGAACAACCAGGCTGCAAGGAAGATTTGGTTATAGGATGGCGGAGCAAATGAAATCAGAGAATGTGACAGGATTATTAACCGAACGGCAAGAGCAGATTTTAAAGGAGACAAGATTAACGACAAGCTCCTCAATTTCTGGCATAGCTACGAGCAGAAAGTCCACAAATTCCTTATGGTCATAAGGAGAAAGGAATTCAACAACACAGATTTTCCCAAGCAGATATAACGCTAATCCAAGAAAGATCTGGGGATCACAGTTTTTTCGGAGAGGACACTGCTCACATGCAACATCAGGAGGAAAGCGGTAGAGAGAAGGATAGACAGCAACGAACTGGAGAAACAACAGCCGAAGTCGGGGTCAACAATAGAGAGGGGAGATTGAGAAAGGAAATGTTCCATAAGTTCAATAAGATTTGGGATATTATTTAGGAAAAAAAACATTTTCATTGTTTTTTTATGCTTTACTCAATAAATAATTCCATAACTCGAAATATTAACAAAAATTTTGCATAGTATTTCATATTTAAACGAACATAATATTTGAAGTGTTATTTGGGTATTTTGCAATGAAAAGTCACTGCAGATCAGAAATTTGACCCATGCAAGTTAATATTTGATACTCCGTAACCATAAAACTTAAGAAAAATAAGATATTCACAATGATGTTTTTTGGAACAACTCAAACTTTCAATTTCGAGAAAAAACTATTTTGATTAATATATTATATATCCAATTATTTGATCAAAATAAAAATTTCAGTTTTGGAATATGAAAAGGTATTATTTGATTGAATTATTTTTTTATTGTTAATTCATGAAATATTTAATGCGTATTTCGATTCTTTATAATTTAAAATTAGAAATTCGATTACAATTCAAATCCTCATGTGAACAGAATTTTTTATTGCACCGAATGTGCCTGGCATTATAATAATCACAAATATTATTCCTGCGAGTTTGATTAAGATGTTAACATGCAAATCATAAGGTTTTCATTCAGCTTTAATATGAATGTTTTTTTTTTTATTATTTATATTAATATTTTCATTAAAAAAGCTTGACAAATTTTCAACAGATAACAGAGAGGATAATGTGAGAGATCTTGCAATGAGCGGCTTTGCAACAGATTCATTTGTGGTTAAAGAAGATCTTCTTCTAAGAGTTATGAAATATCAGAGCGAGACGATATTTGTGTATTCAGTTACAGACAATCATGGAGACAGCAAGCAATGTGGAGAGATCAATGCACCTTGCGAGTCGTTGAATATGGGAGTGAAACATATTATTCCATCTCTGTACTCGCAGCTGTTGGTCTGGGGGCAAACAGAAATTGTTGGGAAGTGTGATGCTCGTGATGTGATCATTCGCTCATTGCAATCTCCTTCAGCCGCCTTGGTGCATCTGAACTCAACAATTAATTTCAATGAAGGCAGTCTTATCAGAATATCGGGAAATGTTTGGATTGAAAGATTGAAATTCAACTTTTGTCAGCTATTTACGTATTCAGGCAGTTCAATCATTCATGAAGCAAACGGACAAATTTCTCTTTCATTCAAAGATTTTTCTTCAATTGGAGGGATAAATGGCATTGAAACTGTTGTTTTGAATTCAACTTTGTTAAACATCGAAAATGGAATTCTTCATGTTGACAACTGCTCAGTTTCATTCATCTCATTCAAGAAGCCTTCATTTCTGCTCAGTGGCAAAGAGATATCATTGACAAATATGAAGTTGGAACATATTGAAGAATGGCAAATGTGTTTGATATTACTGACTGCAAAGAAGTCGTATTTGACAGAGTATCAGCAGACGGAGTGAAATTGTATAAAGGTTTCATCATTTCGATTGGCAACTCAACTTCGGGAAGTGTTTCGGTGGGAAGCTCCTCATTCAAGAACTGCTCGAGGAATTCAAAAGGAGCCTCTTCTCTTTTTGCTTCTCCCACTCCTATTTCTTCACCTTCGACTTTGCCTTCTTCAATTTCAACAACTTCTTTTTTTCGAGCGTTTTTTTAAGAAATATAATAGAAAATGAATAAATGTTGCATTCTCTATGATAATTATATTATCATTTTTTTCAAAATAATTTTTGAAAGATAATTAACACAATAAGAAAAAAGAGGAAGAAGAGGAAGAAAAAGAAGAAAAAGAAAGAGGAGGAAGAGGAGATGAAGACAAATGAGAAAATTGTGAGGAACCTAGTTTGAGCCGTGTTCTGTTTGTTTGTTGGATGAGGCATGCGGAGGGTGGATGCGCGAAGATAAGGGAGAATGTGCCATGTCGAGTGCGAAGCGTGGAGGAGGCGGGAAAGGATAAGAATCAGAGAAAATGGGGGGAGAGAAGGAAAGGTGTGATAGCGAATGGGAAGAAGAGGAAGAAGAGGAAGAAGAGGAAGAAGAGGAAGAAGAGGAAGAAGAGGAAGAAGAGGAAGAAGAGGAAGAAGAGGAAGAAGAGGAAGAAGAGGAAGAAGAAAAAGAAGAGGAAGAAGAGGAAGAAGAGGAAGAAGAAGAAGAAGAAGAAGAAGAAGAAGGAGTAGAAAAAGAAAAGAAAAAGAAGAAGAAGAAGAAGAAGAAGAAGAAAAAGATGATGATGATGATGATGATGATGAATTAGAAGAAGAAGAAGAAGAAAGGAAGGAAGGAAAAGAAGATGATGCATTACAATATATTGACTCCTCCTTTCTTTTTCTGCAGTTCGATAGCCTTGTGACACAGCTCCACACGCTGCTCGTTCCCCAGAGGCAGCCCTAAGCAGATCGCCCCTTCCACATCGTTCCTCCCCAGCGGCAGCCCCACAAGCTCCACAAATTACCGCGCCATCCGGAACAGCGCCCTCACCTTTTCTTTCTTCCACATCTGAGATTGCGCCTCCTCCACATGCTGCTTTAGCCCTGCCACTCCCCCCACCGACTCCCCTGAAAACACATGCACCCTGTCGTCCAGCGCAACTTCAACAGTGCCAGGTTCCGGCTCACCGTCTTCACGAACGCGCTGTTCTCAGACGACGTCAGAGGCGCCCGCCGGTTTGCTGCATTACACACATCCGGCAGCAACAAGCTTAACATGAAGATATCATAGCGCTGGCACGCCTTTACGACATATTCGAATGACGGCAAGCAGTACCAAAACAACATGTGCGCATTCCGAAAGATCCCAAGCGATAGCGTATGCGGAGTATGTGGATAGCTTTCATACAGAAGAGGCTTCGTCTCAGAATATGCGATGACTCAACAATCCACATCCAATGACAGTGATTGTTCTGAAGATGGTGAAATTATTGGATTGCCACTGCATATCGCATCTGACTGCATCTTCATCGCATCTTTCCGCTTCACCGCATCAGCCAGGTTGCTATTTATTAAATACCTTAGAAGAACATCGCGTTGACCTTTCCAATCTCCCACTGTAACCCCGTCAAACTCCACAAAAGACATCTTGATCTTCTTCTCCAACTTCTAATCAAGCGTTGTTTGGACGCATTTCCAAAACATCCTGCACAACATCATCAGGAAATTCTCGCACTCTTCAGCAAGTGGCTTCAACTGAAAACTTTTAAATTTCACTCTACAGTTATCATGAAAACCATAACTCATCTCTCTTCTTCTTCTCCCGCACCTTCTTTCCAAACATCCATACCTCCTCAAATTCCTTTGAAACAACTCCACTCCGAAGATCATAACCCATTGTGCAGCATCGCTCTTCTTCTGCAACTCGTACATCTCCTCCAGCCACATCAACACAGAGTCACCAAGGACATACCTCAGCACTAACACACTTTCCAACACAAGAATGCTCCAACTCAGGTCTGCTGCAATCTATTCTTCATATATCCCCCGGATTTTCAGATGCACATGCACCAGCAAAAGCTTCAGTCCTGTCATTAGTGGAGTTAGCTGCCACTTTATCGTTACAGACGACTGCAGCTTGGGATTCATCCTAAGCACATGCCCCATTCCGTATGCCAACTGTCCCAGCAACTTCAACGTTGGATCTATTCATCGATCCATCACTGTCAATCCCACCAATAATGGAACCTGGCAGCCAAAAATGTGCCCGACCAAGATACACTCAGTGATGTTATAGTCCACTGTGAAACATTACGTTCAACGCTGTTTGTCATTTTCTCATTAAGCAAATGCAGCAGCTTCACTCTCTCTCTTCTAACATCTCCTTCGTTTTCTTCTACTGCTGCTTCTTTTATGCATTTGTATTCATCTGTCTTTTTATCATTTTATTGAACAGCGCCTTTTGCTCGCATGTAGTCTGCAAGTGCAATTTCGACAGCGCCTTCAACATCTTCGTTTCCTTCTCCATTTTGTTCATCTTCTGCCCCACAGTTGCATCCGCTCCTCCTTCACAGCCAATTCCACAACCACCTTTACCGTTGTCCACTAAGCTGTTCTTCTCTGATCTCTCGCTGATAAAAGATCTCGTTCCCCGCTTCTGCATTCTCCTCCGCCACTGCCGTTTGCTTCTCCCACAACACTCACCCCGCTACCCACTTTCACAACAACCCCCTTCTCGCGTGGGTCTGGCCTAGCCATAGCAGCCAGACTACCACAATGTTTGAGGAAAACTTCTCCTTGTGCTTTTCACATAGCCCTAACAGCAAAATAATCGAAGCAGAAGACAGAATCATCAATCCACTCACAGGCACCAACAAAGAAGTTATAGAAAAAAGAAACCCCAACCTTGCAAATCGACCTCTTGGTATCCCAATTCACTGCCTCGCCCTGCTGATTCAGTATCTTCTTCATCTCAATCCTTTCCACAATTAGCTTCACCTTCTCTTTCATAACAACGGGCTGCTTCTGCGGATCCTTCGCCTCTGCCTTGTGCTTCTCGCGCAGCTGCGAAATCTTCCTCTTTCACATCCAGATGAATTTGCCACTTTCCTGCAACTGCTCCACCAGCCCGCCCATTTTCTAAGATATCCACTTGTCGTACAGAATCTTTTGCTTCAACATGACGAATTCAAAATACCTCTTCTTCCTCTCCTTTTTTTCCTCCTCGTGCTGCTCCTTTAGCTCTCGGATTTATCTGCTCAGCTCCTCCTTCTCGGTTGCAAGCTCGGATTCCTGCGCCTCGTTCATCATTCATATCTCACTAAGACTATTCTCCGCATTCACCTTCTTCCTCTTCAGATCTTCCTCCATGTTCTTCAGCTTTTCCATTCTTCACATGATGTGACCCGTCATCCCATCACTTTATCGTTCTGCTTCACCACCATGCACCTCGACTTCGGAGATTGCGACACAAGCCGTGATATCTCCTTTGGCAGCATCGACGGTTCAAACAGTTTGTGTACCCACGGTCACGAATTCATGTTCACATCTGCAAAGATCGGCTTGCTCACCGACTTCGTGCCCACAGACGCTACAAGAGAAGGAAGCTGCACCACTGTGGAACAAAAAGCATCTCCGAAAGCTCCACATCTCAGGTTCGCACGTTATCCCCAAACAGCACGGCCCGCCTCGCCACAACATATCCTCGCAGAGTCTGTTGCATTCTCAGTTACGAATATTTGTGATTTTCATACGTTTCAGATGGTTCAGATACAACAATCCGCAGCCGTCTTTCTATGTTGTTTATCGCTGCTGCCGACGTGCATGACTCCTCCACCACTGACACATCCGAAGGGTCAATTGCAGGCACAGATGTTGATGATGACTTATTATCTTCTTCTATTTTCTTCTCTTTGCTAATCATGTCTGTATGAATCGAGTGTGGAATTAACGTACTGCTCCAGTGAAGAAAATGAAGAAGTTGAAGTGTTCAGTTGACATCATCACAAAGAATATTGGAAGAAGAAAAGAAGGAAAGAAAATGCTTTAACAAATGCAAAAGAAAATACAGTCACAAGTTGCAAAAGTTGTGAAGATGAAGAGATCTGAAATACTGCAGAAATTGACGAATCTTTTGCAAACATCAACAGGAAACAAAAGCCAAACTAAAAGAAGAAGAACAAGAAGAAGAGCTTCACATTGAGAAAAGAATTGAAGTTGTTTGTGAAAATGATATTAGCAAAAGCAACGATAATTCTGATGGACAGAAAAAGAGAAGAAAAAAAAGATTTCTTCAAGAAGAAGAGAAAGATCATAAAAAAGAAACAGACAATTATTATAAATACGAATAATCAATAAATAACTTAAATGAAAATCAATATTAATTGAAGTCAAAGAAGAAGAAAGAGATTCCATAATAATAATGCAGATAAGACTGAAAGAGATAACACAAAAGAAGAAAAGAAAAAGAAAACGATGAAGTTTTGGAATATGAAGAAAATAAATTAATCAAAATCGAGAAAGAAATTAAATAATACCAAAACGAAAAAGAGAAGTGATCCAGAAAGAGAGATTCCACAAGAAATGCAAAAAAAGAGCAAAATGAAAACAGCATCCGAAAAAAGATCTGATCAAGAGGATTGCTGTGCTGAAGATTGTTGTAATTACATTCGATGGAGATGTTATCAATGAGAAAATGAAACGCGTTTAGGATGTGAAAGACGAGAATCTCAACGTTGAACAGAAAAAGAACCAGGAGCAAACGGAGGAATGCAGCAAACGAGAGAAGATGGGAATATTTGAGCAGTCAACCAGATTTGAACAAAAAAATAGAAAATATGAACATGTGAATTCTTGAACGAATTGAACATTTGAGACTTTTGAATGAGTTTAATCAATTTTAAAATTTAAAAATGTGAAGCATTAACTGGTTCTTCTTGAATCAGTTGTTTCGAATGAGATTCAAAGTGTTTGTTTTTTCTTTTCTTATTTCAATTGAATGTCATTCGCAAAGCTTATAAAGGGATCGATCTTTCTGTGAAAGATATTTTCAACATCAAAGACTGAAAACATACAGATGCAACCAAAACAATACACTCTGAGCAAGTGGTCCAGAAAGCTGTGGGAATATGCCTCCTCAATTTCTGGAGATTTCACTTTCGAGTTATTTGAGTATTTCTTTTTTTCATTTCGAAAAATGAAGGAAATCAAAAACTCGTTATATAAAAAATCAAATGGTGTGTGGAACATTTCAAAAAATAATTGAAATCTTAACATTTGGGTAATTATTTTTGAAAAGTCGCAAATGTTTAATTTTCATATAAATCAAAAAATTCATATCTTGATCAAATTTCGGTTCCCGCTCATGTAACTTCACAGGAATGTGTGAAATAGCATTGTCAAGTTATATCCTCCACTTTGGTGAAGTTGCATAAGCGGGAACCGAAATTTGATCAAGATATGAAATTTTTGATTTATTTGAAAAATCAACATTTGCGACTTTTCAAAAATAATTACCCATTTAACTCTTTTTATTGTGTTCATGTGCAATTTTTCAGATCAACTTGATGGAGTGATGAATCCTTTGAGTTCATTATTTCCAAAGCTTCAGAATAAAATGCAAGTCAAATTACTCAAAAATCTGAGCACCTACTGTTCTTTTTCTTAATTGAGAGATTACAATTTTGATATTTCACAGGGACAATTCAATTACGCGAAATATGGATCACTCCTTCATTATTTGGATGAGGAGAGTGATCATGAAGATAGAAGATGCTGAAAAAGGTGTTATCTCGACAATGAATCACTTGAAAAAGTGAATAGGTTTTTGTTAGAAAACACAGATGAATCCTCAGAGCTCCAAAAAAGAAAAAACAAAGTGAGAAAAAGTCTCCATGACTCAGAAGGTCTATATTTTTTTATTTTCGGTTATTTATTTTGTTTTTAATTTTTCAAAAAAAAAGATCTTGATAATGATAATGGCTGGGGCATTTTGAGCGAAAATCGTTTTTCTTCAGGTGTTGATGCACAACAAAATGAATATTCCAACGAAAACATTCAAAATTTCGATAAATCAATTCAGGCATCTGTTTCACACGTTCCACAATTTATTGTCAATGTTCAGAAGACACATGAATTGAATCTTTGTTCTCCATCAAAATCAGTTGGCTTGAAAAATTTAGGAAACAGCTGTTACTTAGCTGCAGCTATCCAAATGTTTGCATCAATGAATAAATTCCATTCGTGGGAATTTCAGAAAGAAACGAAAGATATTCTTTCTTCAACAATTATCAATATTTGCAAATCAATCAATGATCAACAGGAGAATGTTGAATCTTTCTGGAACGAAGAGTTCTACGAAAAATGGAACAATGAAAATGATATTTCAAAAATGGAGGAGCACGAATTTGATGATGCAATAGAATGGTTACTGAAAATAATACGTAAGCAATCTCTTGCAGCCATGAACAATCTGGGTTGTCATTCAACAGATAATATCATTTGCGAAATGTGTGGATATGCATCTTTTGAAATGCCACAAAAAGTTGATATAATCGTTCTGCAAGGTCATTCAATTGAACAGTCATTAAACGAGTTTCAAATCCTTCAATCTCAAAGAAAGAACGAAGAATTGATCTGTCCGTTATGTAGATCGATGGGTGGAGTGATTCAGCAAACTCAATATGCAAACAACTCAGATTTCTTGTTATTTCGATGTGAGAATATTTTTATTTCAACAAATGAACAAAATGATAAAGCCGTTGAATTGAACAGATCATTATGGATGATTGAAGTTACAAAAAACATTCAATCCACTGATCAATATTCAACTCAGAAAGAGAAATACAATCTTCTTTCCATAATTTTGTTCAATCCAACAATCCATCATTACATCTGTATCACATTATCAGATATTAATCAAATCGAAAACAGCAACGAATACAATTGCCGTTGGAAAATATGCAATGATGAAAATGTGGAGGTGGTTGATGATCTTGAAGTGAAAAGCAAATATGAAGTATTGTGCTCAAACGGATGGAAAACAAGTTTTCTATGTTATGGAAAAAGTTCATTTATTCAAATTGAAACTCAAAGACAATTTGGTTATCTCGATTCTTCTTTTGATCATTTCAGCAATGATTCCATTAACTCAAACTATGAACATGAAAACAATATTAACGATTCTTTGTTTTGTGGAGCAGGAAACAGAACAACTTACAAAACAAAAAAACAACTTCACAATGAATTGGTTCAAAAAACAGGAACAAATATGTCCTACTCATATTTCTGCAAGAAAACACAAGGGATCATTTCAAAACTCAGAAACAGAACTGACTTGTGCTCCATTTGCGAAAGAGCAAGATATTTGCAGAAAATATCACAAAATAGGCAACTCAGTGATCAGGAAATAGAAGAGCTGCAATCTATTTCCGAACATAAAAAATGGGCAGAATGCCAAAAACAATCATTTGCTGACTCAAAGAGCAAACTGAAAATAGGAGATCTTCTTTTGCTGCTAGACTTCAAAGAGAATTGGCAGCTTCCGCTTTCAAGAAGAGAAGTCAGTAAAGATTTTTACACAAAAAAATAAGTGTCAGACCTGTGCATTATTTCATACACAAAACAAAATGATTCACTTCACAAAACATGTCATCACTTCATTTCGGACTGTTTAACTCATGATTTCAGATACGCCATTGAATGCTTGAACGTTGTTATCGAAAAACATATATCAGAATCACACCCACTTCAATCAACTCTGACAGTTTTTTCAGACTCTGGTCCTCACTTCAGGAATAAATATTTTTTAAGTAATTTTCTAAGTGACAGTCAAAATCAACAACAATTTTCATCGATATTTGTAAATTATTTCACGGAGCAGCACGGTAAATCGGAATGCGATGGAGAGTTTGGATCAGTTTCTTCCAAATTATCTGCAACATGCTTGGAAACTGGAAGAAATGCTTCATCATTTTGTGCCTTTTTGAAACAAATTTTTGATTCTTCGATTCAAAGCACCATTAACGAGAAAATTAATAGACAGTTTCATTTGTGTGTTTCACTTTTTTTCATTTTATAACGTTGAAGGTTTATATTTATTGATTTTTGCTTCAGATACACTCCGTCAACAAAAAAAACTTGGAGTTGGCTGAAAATTCCATCAATGATGATATATTTGTCTTTCAAAAGACAAAACGGTCATATTATCACAGCATCTCATTCGCAAATGTTGGAAGACAAATGGAAAATCGTCAGTGATTGCAAAAGTGGAAAAGAAAGAATAGTAGGAAAAAGAAAGAAGTTTTCAGGAATAAATGCAGATCATTCAAACAGCACACCCATCAAAGATAGAACACTGTCTCGAATTAATCAAAGAATTTCAATAGAAAAATCAGCAGCCTTTTCACTTCCAAAGAAAGCTGCATTAAACGATTGTTCAAGCCCAAATCAAAGCATTCAATTTGAAAAGAGAAAAGAGACCGGAAAAGCATGTTGCAAAAATGATTCACATATTATTCACCACACGCGAAGGAATTCTTCAAATGTCGATGAGGATTTGATGATTATTGAAACAAATGAAATATTAAAATCAAATAAAAAAAAATCTTCCAATTCAGAAATGGATAATCACTCAAACAAACGTAAACATTTTTAATCTCGATTGAGTATTTTGTTGTTCAAATTAGATGGAATATTGTGATTATTGTTTTTAACCTGTTTCCACAATTGTTGATTCATTTTCAATTTCTTGACTATTTTTTTATTTCAAAGATTTTAAGTTCTTTTGCATTTTATGATTTTTGTTGTTATTATTTTCTCTCTTTCCTTCCTTCTTTTTTTTTTTTTTGATTTTCTTGACTTCATTGCTTAGCTCTTTGCAGTCTAGTCGGTTCCAAAAAAAATATTCATTAAACATTAAGGGGTTGGGGTTCCCGAAACGCAGACTCCCAGGAAAAAATGATAATACAGTTTATCAAACTTTATTGTTATTTTTTTGCTTAGCTTGCAAAAGTCTAGTCGGTTTCACATAATGTTAAATGAATATTTGGGGTTGGTGTTCCCGGAATTATGACCCCCAGGATGAAGTTATAATAAATCTGTTTTTTATTTTGACATCCTTTTTTCAAAAAGCAGTTATATTTTTTTGAAATTGAATGAATTAGTTACAATTGTGGAAACGTTTCAAAATTTTTTCACATTTTTCTTGATCATTTTCACCTTTTTTGAATACCAAAGTTCTATAATTATTTACGTTTATGAACTTATCGGAATGTTGAAGTTTGTTTTGAGAATTATTTGTTTTTTATATGGAAGAATAAAAAAATCAAACATAATTATCATTAATATATTTAAGATGAAGAATTTTTTTATCACAAGAATAGCAAAAACTATTTCCCACAATGAAATTTAATTTTTTGAAGATAAAAAAAACAAGGGCATAAAAATTATGATTTATCATATTTCGTCCCATTTAGACGAAAAAAAGAGTGATTCATAGAAGCTTGGGAAAAAATAAGTGATTCCAAGTTGATCAGAAAGGGAGTGCAGGCGATATGAAAAATAAAACACAGAAGAAGAAAGCTAAGGGATATGCCGTTCAGAGATGGAGCCGTGCACTCAAACGAAGATCAAAGAAAGGCGTTCGCAGATCTTCAAAAGGAACAGATAGAGACAGGAATTGTGGAGGAGATAAGGTCAGAGAAGGTGAGGCACAGGAACAACGTGTTTTTGATCAGAAAGAAATCGGGAACATGGAGGCAGATACTGGATTGCAGGAGATTGAACGCGGCTTTGATAAAGACACACTTCAAATGCGACAACGAAAAGACAGTAGAGCGTGTGCTGAGAAGAAAAGATTATGCAGTTTCAATGGATTTGCAACAGGCCTACTTTCTGCTTCCGGTGTCCAAAGACCTAAGACCATGTTTGGTTTTCATATTTTCTGGAAAAGACCACGCATTAAAATGAATGCCGTTTGGTTTTGTGGATGCTCCAATAATTTTCACGCAGGCGATGATGAAGATGAATTCAGAAATAAGGCAATGATGGGATGTTCGTGAGATCGCATATTTGGGCGATTTCATTATATTGCACGAGAACAAGAAATACTTTGCACAGGTAGCCAAAGAGATTATCAGGTTTCTGGAGGAATTAGGTCTATTGGTTAACCAGGAGAAAAGCCAGTTGAAACCAAGAGGAAGATTTTCTTTCCTTGGCTTCGAGTGGGACTCGTCGAAGATGAAAGTTTGGCTTGCAAGAGACAGAAGAGAAGCCCTGACTCGCTTGTGTCGCAGATGGGAAAAAGATTGCATGAAAGCAAGAATCGTGAAAGTGAAAGATCTGGCTTCTTTTATTGGAAAACTCAACGCTGTTCGGTTTGTTCAGCCAGACGCTTCTCTATGGCTTCACTCCATGCATCGTATGCTACAGATAGGAATAAAGGAAAGAGGATGGAAAGGCAAATTGAGGTTGAATGCTTCAATCCTGCAGCAGATTCGGCAATGGATATCGAAGTTGAGAGCACACCCAAGACGCAGGCTTATCCCAGTATTTTCCCCGGATGCAATTCTTTCAACGGATGCATCGGAGACGGCTTGGGGAGCATCTCTTCTCTTGTACAACCAGCTACTCGATGCACACAATCCGTTCCCCAACCGAATGAGGAAGCAATCGTCCAATTTCAGAGAACTAATGGCAGTATTTCTTTCTCTGAGTTTCTTCTCACCAATCCTTCAGTAACATCACGTTGACTTTCTTCACCAAAGATCGGACAATACATCCGTGGTGTTCAACATAAACAGATGGAATGCAAGGAAGAGGCTTCAACCAGTGCTGAGGAAATTATGGAGACTCAAACAAGATCTAGGCATAGAGTTGAGAGCGTCACATGTTCCAGGTGTACTGAACACAAGAGCAGATGCGTTATCACGACTGGAGAGAGCAGGAGACTACGAAGTGCAGGACGAAGAATGTGAAAAGATAATGACGAAACTCAACATTGCTCCAACGCTGGACGCGTTTGCAGCGCAACTCAATCGCAAAGTGGGAAGATGGTGCGGAGTGGGAAGTCAGCTCGCAGAAGACGGACTGATGTTCCCCTGGAAGAACGAAGTCGTGTTAGCTCATCCACCGATCCCTCTTGTGATTCCGACAATCCAGAAAGCACGACAGGAGAGAGCACAAGTGATATAACTCCTGCCGAATTGGTAGGGATAGAATATGGAAAGCTTGTTAAGGTCCGTTCACCATATTGAATGGACTTGGAAAAATCAAAAGGAGGTTCTGTGGAAAGGTCCATCAATGCTTATAGCAGGCGTGAATTTTCCACCAGGTCGATTGAGGATAATCTGGCTGAATGCACCTTACGCGATGGAAAACAATGGTGGAAGAATGCAATGGAACAAAAATCAATCCCTTTCTCGTTATCAGAAGAGTGCCGAGCAGACATTTCGAGGAGCACATGGCGAGGATATCTGTATGGATTTGCTCATTTTGGAAAACAATGGAAAGAGTGTGAATATGGAAAAATTCCGGATTCTATTCAGGAGTGGGCCGCATGTTGTGCAAATGTGTTTCTATCGCTTGGGAACGGTGGCATGAAGTTAACTTGCCTCCAGTTGACAAGGGCAGCAGTATCGCCTTACTCCAATATTGTATTCTCTTCCTTCCTTGGAGACATCCCGATTATTCGTCCCCTTTTTAGATCGTTCCGAAGGACGGACAAGTCAAGAAAGAAGAAGACAGGAGACATTTGGAATCCTCGAATAGTGCTTAATTTCTTTTCTGGACTGGGAACAAATGAAGGGTTAAGCTTTAGACAGCTCACGAGGAAAGTGATTGTTCTAACGATGTTGTTTTCCGCTTGTAGATTCACGGAGCTTGAGAGGATCAATATGTTGGAAAGCAGGTTCGAGGAGGAAGGCGTGTATCTGGACACAAAGTTGAAGACCTCAAACACACGCACGGAGATTGCTGTTCCGTTCTTACCAGAACCGAGTTTGATTTGTCCGGCATCAGCAATCCAGGAATTGTGGAAAAGAGTCCAAGAGAAAAACAGTCACACAGACAAATTGCTTCTAAACGCAGAGAACTTTCACCCGTTAGCTGCAGAAGGAATTCGGAAGCTCGCAAAAGAAGCAATATATGTTGCAGGAGTGCCCAAGAGATTCACACCATACTCGATCAAAGCAGCAAGCCTTTCAGCACTGACGATGGCAGGAATTCCCCCAGAACAAGTGGGAAGGTTTGCACGATTGTCACCACGAACAAACACGTTGGTCAAACATTATTTTCGATCAAACCTAGCGTCATCAATGGCCCGCGTCATTGCCTCTGCAACAAACGATCAAGAAGATAGAGCGAACAGAGAGGATGCAAACAGCACAGCCATGTGCAGAAGATCCGAAGCAAAGAAGAGAGGCGGAAATGAGAAAACAACAAAACCACACGCTAATAGCTCCATTTGTCAACGAGAGAATTCAGAACAAAGAAGAAATGAAGAGCAGCCAATGAAGCCCACTAGAGTTGAAGAGCCCACTGAAGGGAAAGGAGATACGCCAGCACACGGAGAAGATTTCATAATCAGAACAAGGGCCCAAATAAGGAAGGAGACAGAGGAAAAGCAAAGGACGATCACAAGAGCTGTGCTGATGATGGTCTCATCATCTCCCAATTAACTTAGGTTCTCAATTATAAAAGAAGGAATTGATATTCGATTTTCTTTCCTGAAGAAGATGAAGTCAATGGGCAGAAACGATTTATGCTTGTGTGCATGATGGATTCAGTTTTTTATCTCATTTTTTTCCTATTTCAATTTTTATTCAAGATGATTCAAGGGATTATTGAAGAAGATAGAACTGAAAGATGAAAAACAAAAAAAGTATTGAAGATTCGAAACAAAAATAAGGCAAGTTGCATAAGGACGAGAAAAAGTCGTTTTCAGCGAATGAGCAATTTAATAATTACGACAAGGCAATCTACAACTCACAAGATGCAAGGACTCAAAAATGGAGGAACAGCAACAGTAACTGATGACAAATTTTTTTTTGAATTCGGTGTTTATCAAACGCCCTTAACAACTGAAAGCCATTTTCTTTCGATCAGATGATGACTGGATTAGAAATACAACAAAGACAGCTGTGCTTTGAGCCACATTCATAGAACACACAAACCAATAAAACTTTTCTTCAATAAACAAGAAAACCAGAAGTGATAAATCATAGAGCTTAATTTTTATTCTATTAAAATGAAGAGAGACTGAAAGGTATTCTGATTTATTATCCAAGAATTCTTTTGTTTCAAAACTATCTTCGCTGAACAGACCAGAAATTCTTCCTTGGACTTCAATGACTGTCAAATCATAATTCAATGGCTAGCAAATAATGAAAGAACATCACTTTCAGCCTTTTTTTCAACATTTCTTCTTTTTATTTCTGGAATCAGCGCAGCCATCAGAAGAAATTCCTTCCTTTTCATTCATTTCTCATCTGAAACTATCAAAATACATCATCTGCAGCATTGTCATCTTCAATGAAAACATTTCTTGTCGTGTTTTTCAGCCTTTGCAGTTGTCGTGAATAATGAAGGTCCATCATACACATGCACTACCCTCACAACTGATATTCTTCTTCTTCTGTTTTTTTCTGTTTGAATTAATCTTTTGGAAATGCCAATGGATAATAATCTTCAAATATCAACAATCAGTTTAAATATACATTGCTTGATCAAATTAAGAAATCATATCCAATTTCATCAAATTTCTTCTCCTTCTTCTCCTTCTTCTTCCTCTTCATCCTCTTCTTCATCTTCAGATAAGAATAATAATAATAATTCTTCATAAAATTCTTCTCTCTCTCTCTCCTCTTCTTCCTCTTCTTTCTTCTCAATCTCATCATTCTTTCAAAGTGTTAAATCAGCTGCCCTTTGTATTGTGCCCAGCAATATGACTTCTCACATATAAAATATCATCTTTTGCGAACATTTTTGCAATACAGGATTCTTCTGCAGAAAGTTGCTGTTCTTCCGAAGCGAAAGTTGATGACTGATCTGGTGATGAGGTTGCAAGAGGAGAACATCGAAGTGGAGACGTTTTGCTCGTCGTCGTGGAAAAAGTGCTGAACAATAAGCGAACCAACGAACTGAGGCTTCAGCGGTGCTGGTTGGACCGGTTAGCGAGGAGAATGCGTACAGTTTTGTTATTCTAGCAAAGAGAAATTATATCGTTTCATATGAAAATTCCATGTTGTGTGTTATAAGTGATAATCATCTCGTTGTTGCCTAATGTGTTGCTGAAGAAGCCTTGTTGCAGATACGAAGTACCTCAGCTTATTGAGCATAACTCAAGTGCTGCAGAAGAGCAACAGAAGAAAACTGATGTGCTGCCAAGTGACAAAGGAGCACTATTCTGGATGACGGGGAAGAAGGCGGATACACAAGCTTTGCTGCCATTTCACTCGTTTGTGTTGCTGCTGGGCTGATCGAAAGAAATGGCAGTTAAGAAGGAGCGAATCACGCTGAAGGAGCTTTCTGACTGATATGGTACAGAAGAAGCAGATGAAGAAGGAAAGGTCCACAGCAAGGGATCTGTCGATGATGCAAAAGATGGAAGAGTTTGCTTATGCATGAGGAGTGTTAGGAGAAGTGGCAGCTGGGGAGGATTCAGGTGTTGAGAAAGGTTACAACCACAAACTGATCAAGCGGCTGATCAGGAGACATAGGGATAGGAGTTGCGAAGCAAACAGGGACAAGACTTTCAGAGGAATACTTGAATAGGATGAAGGAAAGGGAGGTCGTGACATCGAAGGAGGAGGAGGAGAAGATCCAGAGGATGTTGCCAATGGATGGTGCGATGCGGAGGACGGCTGTGGAGAGGGTGGTGCAAGGGGCAAGCGGTTAGCCACTCTGGAGGACAGAGGATCCAGTGTCCTTGCAAGTGAAAATCTGTTGAATGCAAAAGAAAATAATAAAGGGGAGGATATTGACTTCGAAGGGAGCCGGAACGGGAGAATTCAGAGCTTCAGATGAAGGAGATTTTTGAGAAAGAGGTCTTTGGAACGGGATGGAAAGGATAATTTTATTAATTTGATACAGGGTGTTAGAGCAGAGGAGAAAAAGTTCCTTTCCGAAGAAGGCGTCGTTTGAGGCCAAGCTGAGGTTGATAATGGACAGAGGGATGAAATGTGCGTTTTTGGGCTTGTTGTTAGTAAATAAATAGCCTTCTGCATCGAGCGGTTGAGTCAGAGAAGATCTATCAGGTGAGGATGAACATAGATGTACACAGGCTCTTCTTTTGGTTTAGTGGAATGAATGAATGATATTCTGGGATAATTCCAGTGCCTTTGCGAGTGGTTGTCAAAACCCTTTGCACGTGAGCGCAACATCAGTCATTCTTATCCAGAAATAAACCACAAGAGAAATTGGACATTTGAGAAGGGATGAAAATAGCTTGGATCTGCTGAGTTCATCGAGAAAGTTCAAGTCTTCATTGGTCAGAACCCAGTTGAAAAGACACGGTTACGCTTCAGCCAGCTGTATGCTACCTTAAACAAACATCATTTTATCAAAGAATCACAATTTACAAGCACCACACTACAGCTCCAAAATGCAACCTGTGAAAATGCAATTTCTCCATTTTCTGAGTTTGTCTGAATGTTTTGCAGTTCTTTATCTCCTGCTCCAGCCATCTTCATGCAAAAGCTCTCTGCTCCACTTCTACTCACACCAAATGGTTCATGCGATGATATTCGCAATTTGGCTGTTTTTTCACTTAATTATCGAAAATTGAATCAATTATAAATGGGTGATCTTTTTTGATATCAAAAAAAAGATCAAATTAAAAAAACGTGAATATAATTATGGTATTTTTGTAAAATTGATTTTTTCACTAAATTGAAATTTATGATGATGCAATTAGTCATTTATTTTTATTCCTTCTTGACTTCAGCCTTCAAATTTTTTGAATCAAAAATATGATGAATTAGTGCATTTTTTTTTGAAAATTATCTTTATTCATAAAAATAATAACGTGAATGAAATTTCAAATTGATAACCTGGCAACCATGAGCATGTTTCAAGAATGATAAACATTAAAGAAAATTGATTTATTTGTTTGAGTCTTTTTTGTAATGGATTTTATGATCATCAGATTTGAAAGAACGGAATATTCATACACTGATTGAAAGCTCAGTGAGTGAACATTACCTGTAGAACTTGAAATTTTATTTTATGTGATGACAGCTGGAAATGAAGCAATGCAATAATTCTGAAATTCTGCCCGATGATTATTGGTAATTGGATGGCCAAGGGGAATGCAACAATTTCATCAATAACACAAAAGGACATAATGAACGCACTTTTTAATGTTCTATTAATTGTGAAGATATTTCCGTCTGTATCCTCTCCAAAGTGCAGGAATCCGAATTATTATTGAAATGGCCAATCTACGCTTTGTAGAGCAATACGATGGGAATGGAGCTGATTATTATATAGGCATTGGGAAATAAATGGAGTTACGCAAGATACATGATTTTTATTTGGTGCAAGAGATGAAAACAAATTCAGCTGATATTTTATTGAAAGAAAATAACAAGAAGGAATTCTGTGAAGGACAAAATCTGCACAATATTATATAGCATTTTGGAACATAAGGCAATGGAGCAGTTTAGGGTATTTTTTTGGAAAGGAAAGTGGCTGGCAATATCAAGGGAAGGATATTTCTTGCGAATAAAAACTTAGAAAACAATGCAAAGCAATGAGAGTGGAGATCAGCAACATCAATGGGAGTTAAATGGCTGCTGCTGCCGTTGGAAAGATGCATGTGTGTTTTGTGGAATATGTGCAGAGAAGCAAGACTTTCCAAAAATTCGTGCTTAAATGAAAAAGAATAATTTGTGACAAAAGCATCAGTCTCTGCCTGTGTTCCTGCAAGAATGGCAAGACAAGTGAAGTATCCTGCAGCTGTTACCGTTCTTTAACCTTCACCGAGCTGCTACAAGGACGAGTGGAAAGCTTGGCGTTTCGTTGCCATGGGCAGCATTCAGCAATTTGAGTTGGGAATTATCTTCTGCCCATCTCCATCAACGGTATTTCGACTTCTGCTGGCAAAGTTCTGTATTTTTTGAGGCTCTGTTAGGTTACTAATTTAGGGTTGGGCTGTTTTGCTACAGTTGTTGCGGGCGATGGCAACAATGCGACTTTGTCATATCTGCCGCCAACTGCAACAGGCGGATCAGCCTTTTTCTTCTTCTTCTTCTTCTTCTTCTTCACTTAACAGCTCCACCCGCAAATCTCGTCCAATCATCAAGCCTGCCTCTTCTCCTCTTCCATTTCTCGCTCTTCCAATCAGCATACATCTCCTTCTTTAGCGTCTTCTCCCACTCTTTCTCCTCCTCTCTCTTCTATTTCTGCTCCTTCCTTTTCTTCTTTTCCTTCTTCTTCTTCTTTTCCTTCTTCCTCTTCCTCTTCCTCTTCTTCCACTTTTCCTGCCTCTTTCCTTTCGATGGCTCAAAATGCACAGGCATTGCAGCTACCAGCTGTTGTTTTATCTGAACAACAACAACAACAAACTTCTTCTTCTCCTTCTTCCTCTTCCTCCTCCTCCTCTCCTTCTTCTTCTTCCTCTCCTTCTTCTTCCTCTTCTTCCATTCCAGTCATACCAAAATCCAAGACGAAGCCACCTGCTTTGGGAAAGATGCTGATTAGACGTTCATCTGCTCCTTGTTTAGTTCTTCGTTCGTCAAACTCCTCTTCCTCTTCCTCTTCTTCCTCCTCTTCTTCCTCTTCTGAGATAACACCGAATGCTTTAGAAACGCCTCGTTCCCACCTTCGCCAAAGCAGCCATCTGAAGCTGTCATTGAACAAGCAATCGACGTTAAATGCAAATGTTTCTGGATTGTCAGAAGGGAAAGAGCAAGAGAGAGGAAGAATGCTCAGCAGAAGGCAGAGGGAGATGCAGGAGATTGTGCAGAGCAGCAGAAGCCGGTCGAGAAGAAGAAGAAGAAGAGAAAGAAGAGAAAACGAAAGGAACAAGAGGAACATTAAGAGCTATGACTGCAGAAAAAGGAAAGGCAGAAGAGAGAATAGGAAATATAACAGGAAAGGTGAGGAAGAAGAGGAAGAGGAAGATGAAGATGGCATTGAAGAAATTATCAACTTCGATGCTGATGAAGTTGAATTCGATGATTTCTTTGAGGAAGAAGAAGAGAAAGAGAGGAGAAAGAAAGAAAATGGCTCAAAATGCGAAGGAGCTTCATTGAAGGAAAAGAGAGACAAAAGGAAGACAAACCAAAAAAATCAAAAGAACAACAAGAAGAAAACAGAGCGAAGATATTTGAGTGAAGATTCTTCTTCAGCCAACAGCAATTTCTTCAAAGAAAGCAACGAAGAGAAAGGTTGAAGCGACAACAGCAAGAGGAGCAAAAACAGAGATTCCAATGAATATGCAGATGAATATGAGGAAGACTCATTCAGCGATGGAGAGGATTCTTAATTGAACTGCTTCGGAGGAGATGTCTGCTCGTTGTGTGATGCAGACGAATTGAGAAGACTTTCTCTGAATGATCAAGTCTCAAAATCAATGCAGCCGTTTTTTGGATCACCTGGTTTGAAAAACGCTTCAGGATTTGCTTTTCATGCTTCTTCTTCTTATTCTCCATCTTCTTCTTCGTTTGCTCCTTCTTCTCCAACTTCATCCAATATGTTTATTCTTCTTCTTCTTCTTCTTTCTCGCCTCGCGTTTCATTTTTGCCTTCATCTTCGACTTCTCCTTCTTCAGCATTAAATAATCCAATCTATCAACCAAATTACGTTTTGTCTTCTTCTATTCCTCATTCTTCTCTGCTTCTTTCCTCTTCTCATCAAGACACAACATCTTCTTTATCCAACACTTATGCTTTAAATCATTCACACAAACGCACAATTTCTATTGCTCCTCTCTTATCAACTTCATCTTCACCTTCTTCTTCCTCATCCTTCTCTTCTTCTTCTTCTGGTTATCAACTTAGTTCTTTTTCTTCATCCTCCCCCTCTTCATCTCACATTTCACCTTCAACGCATCAGAATATTTCATCATCATCATCATCATCATCATCATCATCTTCTCCTTCTCCTTCTCCTTCTCCTTCTCCTTCTCCTTCTCCTTCTCCTTCTCCTTCTCCTTCTCCTTCTCCTTCTCCTTCTCCTTCTCCTTCTCCTTCTCCTTCTCCTTCTCCTTCTCCTTCTCCTTCTCCTTCTCCTTCTCCTTCTCCTTCTCCTTCTCCTTCTCCTTCTCCTTCTCCTTCTCCTTCTCCTTCTCCTTCTCCTTCTCCTTCTCCTTCTCCTTCTCCTTCTCCTTCTCCTTCTCCTTCTCCTTCTCCTTCTCCTTCTCCTTCTCCTTCTCCTTCTCCTTCTCCTTCTCCTTCTCCTTCTCCTTCTCCTTCTCCTTCTCCTTCTCCTTCTCCTTCTCCTTCTCCTTCTCCTTCTCCTTCTCCTTCTCCTTCTCCTTCTCCTTCTCCTTCTCCTTCTCCTTCTCCTTCTCCTTCTCCTTCTCCTTCTCCTTCTCCTTCTCCTTCTCCTTCTCCTTCTCCTTCTCCTTCTCCTTCTCCTTCTCCTTCTCCTTCTCCTTCTCCTTCTCCTTCTCCTTCTCCTTCTCCTTCTCCTTCTCCTTCTCCTTCTCCTTCTCCTTCTCCTTCTCCTTCTCCTTCTCCTTCTCCTTCTCCTTCTCCTTCTCCTTCTCCTTCTTCTTCTTCTTCGTCTTCGTCTTCTTCTTCATCACAATTTGGTTTGCTTTTCCCCCATCGTCTTCATTTCTGTGCTCTTTTTATTTATTTCTGTTTCGCTGAAACTGTTAAGGGTATTTCTGAGTTCGGCAAATGAGAGAGGAAAGATATCATCAACTTTTATCCTCTGCTATTGCGGTCTCCTCTGCTTGAATATCATTTTTTACTAGAGAATGAAGCATTTTGCTCGATGCATCTATTGGTGTTTGCGCGCAGTGGATGCTGCTCATCAAAAGAGAGTTTGGATTTGTTTTGGAGGAGACGAGGCAGACGAGGAAGATGAGGCATAGGAAGGCGTAGAAAAGCATAAATGGAGACTGTTTTGAAGAGAGATTGAGGAGAGAGAAGCAGAAACATGAACAAGAGAAGCTTTTTGGTGAAACTGCGGAAATAATTAGGATTATTACTTTATCCGCTGGTATTTTCGGAGACTTCAGAAAGATTTGAGAGGAAAACGGAAGAGGGAAAAGGAGGACATGCTGCAGAAGAGGAAGGGATGGATTGAATAAGGTGAAAAGAGAAGAGAGGGTTGCGAGATTGTGATGGGGGAAATGAGGGAATAACGGAAGACGTCGAAGAAGATTCTCGATTTGATGAGTTGAAAAAGATGCTGCAAAATTTATGCATATTTTGGATGTGTGCAATATTATTCTTTCTTTCTTTCATCTTTTCTTTCTCTCTTCGTTTTTTTAATTTTTTGAAATCTCATCATTTTATTTTTTAGGACTGTAATATATTTTCTTGATTTCATTTCATTATTCAGGTATTATGATTATCACTGGGATAATGCGAATGCAAGCACATGCATTGCAAAAAGATTGCAGAAAGAGACGAATAACGGGTATATAGATGAATGAGCAAGAGGAAATAAACGAAATTGATAGAAGAGGAGGGAATTAATGATCTTTGCTGCGATTTGAAAAGAAGGAGATGTGATTAAAGAAAAATCAGAAAATTGAAGAAATGGTTGAAGAAGATATTTGATATGAATTTGAGGAGAAAAAGAGGAAGAGGCGAACGGTGAAGCGGAAGATTTCAAAAAGAAGATGGTACAGAGTTTTTCATATTTCATATTATGTTATTATTATTATTATTATTATTATGATTATGATTATTATTATTATTATTATTTTGTATTTTTGTATTTTTATTTTTGTATTATTGAATATCTTTTAAAAATAATAATAGGGGCTTTTGCGCGAACATTCAAAAGCAATGAAAGAAAATGGATTTTTGAAAACAAGCAGAAGATTACAACAGAAGAAAAAGGGATATGGGGAAAGCAGACGATGAAGAAGGTGCAAAATGCAGGAAAAGGGATACGACCACATTAGGATATATAGTTTAATTGCAACAAGAGCAAGGGGAAGAGAAGGAGGCAAAGAAGGAAGTGTTTCGATATGCGAATCTCTTATCTCATCTTCAGCCGCATTCCTCTCATCACCCTCAATGCCACTTGTATCTCTCTCTCCTGACATTTTTCAACATCTCAACAGCAAATGATGCATGTTCATCTACAGCAACTATGTCAACCCAAACCACATGTTTTATGAGTAGCTGCTCATTCTCATCGGTCTGTGATGCATATGATGGCGGAATTGTTCCCTCTCTGAACAATCCTTTAGCTTCATTGTCTGCCTCAAACACATCATTCATCGGATGCTGCAGGACAAGAAATGTTGAATGCACCGGAACTAAAACTAATAGGCTGGCTCCAGGGAGGCAGAACATAACGGAAAATGGAGCAAACTCATTCACTTGGTGTGAGTGGAACGGATCGAGGATAACAGGAGAAAGCGTTTCATGGTCGGATGGAATGTCAAGTGGCGGGGCTATCTGCATGTTCAGTCAATCAAATGCCTTTGTGTCTGTTTCTCATTGCACTTTCAGCAACTGCTATGCCCATTATGCAGGCGGCGGCATAAATTGCTACAACATCAAATCGGTTGATATTCCAAATAACACATTCAATGCATGCACTGCTCAAACATGGATTGGAGGAGAAATGTGCATATATGTAATTTCATCGTGTGTTCGGATCAGCGGATGTGAATTCCAGACTTGCAAAGCAAGAAGTGGTGGAGGAGGACTTTATCTTGATAATTTTCAGGTTTCAGGAACAGATTGCATTGGAACAGAAAATGGAGAAGGGGAAAGTGCGTGTGTGTTTGACTGCAGTTTCACTTCATGCTCATTGACAAACAATGGGGGTGGAGGCATGTATTGTGTAAATATCCCTTCAACTCAGTTCAAAATGAGGAGCATTCAGTTCATTTCATGTTCAGCAACTGCAAATGGAGGAGGATTATATTTTCATCCAAATGGAGCAACAGCACCAAATGATAAAATTTATTGTTATTTTTTGTTCTTCCATGAATGCAAGTGCAGAACAACTTCTACTCCGTATGGGCATGATATGATATATTACGATAATAACAATTTATATTTATCTCAAAATAATCCGTTCAAGGAATGTTACACCACAAACACAGATGACCAGAGGGTGTGCTACGGATATTGGACCAGTGAGTGGGCATATCTGCATACAGATAAGAAGGATTGGCTAAAAAAAGGGATTCTCAATCGATTTGTGGCTGTGAGCGGAGGAAACGCAGAAGAGTTTTGTGGATTGGATGAGTCAAGTGCATGCAGAACCATTGGTGTTGCAGTTGAAAAGAGCGTTATTCATGTGAGTCTGTCAGTCACACTGATGGAAGGGAATCACGCAAGCGAGATAGCAACAGTTGAGATTGGATCAAAGAAGATTTCAGTCATTGGAACAGGGGCACTTTCATCTCCATCAGCAGCAGGAACGCCGTTCAGTGTTTCGACAGACCATATTGGAATGAGTTATTTGAGAGTTGATTGTGACTCTAGAGCAGAAACTTCACCGAGTGTGGTTGTGGTATCTGATGGGAGTGGGTGACTCTCATTGGAGGATGTTGTGATCGCCGCGAATATTTCTTCAGGAAACGTGATGTGGCGTCAGCGTTAATAGTTCCGCTATCGCAACTGTTGATGGTTGGTGTGGAGATCATTAATATGAATGTCTCAAAACCATTGTTCTCTGAGCCAGTTCTATCTATCTTCTTCTTCTTTTTCACCTTCTCAAAAGACAAAGATCCATTCCAAATCATCAGCAGAAAGAAAGCAGAGCTTGAAGCAACTGTGGATGTTGCTTCGGCAGACATCCAGTCTCTTTATCATACCTGCCTTTTCAACTAATAAAACAGAACTTTCGATTTTCCATTTAGAGCAAGAGTGCGCAAGAGTGGATCTTTTGGAGGAGAAGAGAGAAGAGGAGATGGTTTCATAAGAAGAAGAAGAAGAAGAAGCGGAGGAATGGAAAAAGGAGGCCAAAGCTGACAAGAAAGTGATTGAGCCCTCCTTGGAGAATGAATTATTTGTATCTGCAGGAATAGTGTTGATCAAACAGAAGATGAAGTTAAGTGAAGCAGAAGATGAGCAGGCAAATGAACGCAACGAAAAGACAGTCACCGTTAAAGATGGCATTGAACGAAGGAGAAAAGAGGAAGAGGAAGAGGAAGAGGAAGAGGAAAAAAGCGAAAATTAGAAGTCAAGGAAGAAGGATATGATAATAACAATGAATCATATCCATTGTTGTAACATTTTGAATTCAACAAAAGAGGTACCATCGGTGCTTAACCCGCACCCTGGTTCCAAACCCGCCCCCTGTCAATCTTGCAAAACACAAATATTATTGTTTTTATTTCTACAGATTTCTTCATGTTCGATAAAAAAAAGAAAAGGAATATAAGATTGAAATGAAATGACTGTATACAAACACTGTGCAAAAGTTTATAAACAGTTAAATATCCATCTTCAAATTAACTTTGAACAAAGTATTCTCCATTGTTGCTAGAAGTGAGGACAGCAAAAACATTATACACTTGTTTTTCTTTATTGATCTCAACATTTCGCGGTTCCAAACTTTTTTATTATAGAAAGAAAGATAGATAGAAAGAAACTACAACGACAACGAAGAATAATATTTCTTGCGAAATTCAATTTATTTTTAACTAAAATCAGGTGAAACTGCTCTTAGAATTGGCTTTTCGTTTTCCATATTTCTTCCTTTCTCTGAGTCGCTCCCTCCACTAACATCATCATCTTTAATTTCATAAATTTTCTTTTTCTTTTTCTGTTTTCTTTCTCTTTCATCTTCATTTGAAGAAGAGCTTGACAAAAGAATGAAGAATTCTTTTCGAGAATGCCTTGTTTTCAAAGTTGAAGAAGTCGAAGAAGCTTTTGAATTTTCAATTTCTTTATATATCGATCGAAGAAATGCAAGATGCTTTTCAGCATCTTCAAGTTGTTTTTTTCAATTCAAAGCTATCCAAATCTTCAATAATTGTTGTTGAATTTAATTCGTGATCATCAGACTGAGAAGAACAGGTCGGTTTGTTCGATGAAGTTGATTTTGCTGAGTTTGCTTTTTCTGTAGCATGAATATCTGATGGTTTTGATGAAGCTGAAACACTTTGCCTTTTTAGTGGAGAATAGCTTCCAAAAAGTTCTTCACGCCAATCTTGAGACGAAGAATGAAGATCTTCTTTCAATGCAGATGTTTCCATTGGTGCTCCTGCTACTCTTGAGAGCACAGGAGCTGCTGCAACTGGCCAAACCCCTGTCTTTATGAATGCCGCTTTTATTGTTGAAGGTGTACATGCAGCTGCCAAGGCTTCAGGAGGAACTTCTGCGAGTTGTGTTCGATAAGAAGAGAGGGAGAATGGAGATGGAATGACAAATTTGTTGTCCAATGTTGATTTCAGTCGAGAAAAGATACAGGAATCGCACGGTTGAAGTGAGTGTGTCATGTTGTGTGGGAATCGCTTCAAAATGATGTTGTTTTTTTCAGCGGCTTCAATTACATATTCATCATTATGTGTTGAATGATTGTCCATCAACAGAAGGGCGCGATGTGAGCTGGATTGTTTAACTTTCTCTGCGATTAATGGAATCCAACAATTGATCATGATATGTCTGAAGATTTCCTTCGAAATCCACACCGAAGAGGAATTAATATATCTGATATCAAATGATGAAAGAGAACGAAACTCTTTCGGGAGAGTTTTCTTAGGGAAAAGAAGAAAACGAGGCAACGATGATCCGTCAGCGCAGACACAGAGGCAAACTGTGGCATTCTGTTCTTTTGGAGGCGATGGAACGGCTGGAGGAGTTTGATCTTTGAAGCAAACAACTTATTTTGATGAAGATTCCCCGCAAGTGATTGAAGATTCGTCGCAATTGTATATATCGGATGATGTTTTGAAATAGTTCGAAATTTTGTTGAAAAGTTCTGAAAATCATCCACTAATGTTTTCATGAGACTGTGATTAAATTTTTGCAACTTCTATTGGTCTTGCGATAGCGGCTTTCAAAATTTCGCTTCGTTGAATAAATTTGTATGTTTATATTTTATTAATCATTTTCAATTCATTCTTTGATTTTGGCTCATTTTCAATCAGATAGACACACTGAAACATTCAAAAAAGTTAGAAAAAACATGAAAAAAATATTACAAACCATGTTTTGCACATCACGAATTCGAACAATTGTTTGGTTAGATAAAAGAACCAAAACTTGGTTTTCGATTGTTTCCAACTGGTTGTCTGTGAATATTTTTGGATGTCCATTCATTCCTATCTCTCTGCCAGCTCTTTTCGCTCTTGTCCCTCTTTTCCATGCATCTTTTGACACAACTTTTGCTTTAATGGCAGTTGAATATTTAACTTTAAAACTTTGTCGAATCACGAAAAGCTTTTTCGAGGGGGATTTGAATTAGCGATATTCCATAGTTGCAAGAACTCTGTGCAACTGAGTTGATGATAATTCAAGTTTTTCAGTCATCAAAATAGGGAATGATCAATTTCTTCAGAATTATCAAAATTAACGTTTCTGTCATAGGCAATCCTTTTCAGATGCATGGTTTGATATTTTGGAAATATATATCTTTATTGAAACTGAAATTATCAACTTTCAAAATTTTTGCAGAAAATCAAATATGTGAATGAAATATAAAATAGCAACATTCACTGGAAGAAGACATGATGAAGAAAAATAACGATTGTTCTTTCATTATTTTACACAATTTCGATTGTTTTTGAAATGTTTTTATTTCTATTGTTCATTATAATAAAAAACAACAGAATGCTTCATTGAGAGGGGGCGGGTTTGGCACCAGGGGGCGGGTCAAGCACCGATGGTAACATTTTCTGAGGATCTGAAGAAGCTTCCTTTTCTCAATTAAGTGAAAGCAAAAACAAAAGATAAGAAACATACTGCCTTATTCTCTTCGTCTCCAATACCAATTGAAATGAGTGGAACATTTGAAGAAATATCAAAATAAAAACAATCATTTCTTTCTTCATCATCAAAAAAGATTGAAGATGGAAAAAGGAACGGAAGTGACAATGATGAAGTGGATAAAAAAACATTTGTGAATTGTCCAGCACGAGGATGCATGTCTCAGGAGATAGTTTTCCTGTTTGCACAAGTTGTGGACGCTTTTTGTGACGAAAGAAGCTGTGGGAATTCTTTTGAACAACGCATATTCTGGAGACAGCTGTGTATTGTGCTCTTCATGTGGCAAAAATGGATGCTACCCCCAAAATCACTTTGTCAGTTAGACCTTATGCTTGTCATCTCTGTATTCCTTGTTTCACACGACCATTCACATAGCTGTTCGCAGATCTTGTCATGCTTGATAGTCTGGTAATCCGAGAGCCGACCTTCAAACAACTTCCAGCATATTCTGCTTCTCCATTTTCGAAGCGTGCTTTTGCATTGAGAGTTCTGTCGGCAGACGCTATAAGCGTTTATATTTCAAGAGAGGTGAACAAATACTTACGAAGCATTTGACTCGTATTTCTTTTCCTGGTTCCGTTCGAAACAGATATTTGAAAATTCCTCTTTTCAATAATCGCGTTCTTCCTTCTTCAAGCACTACATTTATATTTTTGAAATATCACAGTTTCATGTATTTCACTCAAAATTTTCTCATCCTCTTATTCTCCTATTTTTCATTAACCTTTTTTGGAAAGAGTGTTTTCAAATAGTGATTCAAGAGAATGAACTTCTTTTATCCACTGTTCCCGTGGAGTGTTGTGTGAAATAATCCTTTCATATCTAAAACAACTACCAAATTCTTCTCCAGCTGCTGATTTCATTAATCCTTCTGAAAAAACAAATATTCATTTACGTTCATTGCTATTGAATAACAATGATTCCATATTGATCAATAATTGTCAAAATCAGAAAAATGCATTTCAATTGTACTGCTTCCTAAGTTGAATGCGAATATTATATTTTATAAAATTTTCAAAGCAGAATTTGTTTTAATTAATTTCAAGAGGATATTTATTTATTATCTTTTTGCTTTTCTTCAAAGAAAAAAATCTTTCACCCATAAGAAGGTTGCAATTATAATGAATTTTTCAACATCAAATCTTCAACGATCAACTCTTCATTCAAGAGCAGATGTTTTGTGGGCAGAGGTTGAGCGCATTAGGGGAAAGGACAAGGTGGAACTGTTGTTGTATATCCTCGAAAGCTATCGCCGCGCAGCATCCTTTGCGGAAGAAGTAAAAAAGAGGCTGAATGGTGTGGTTCATTATTTTTTGATTTCAAAGTTATGTGAAAATTCATTAATATGCTCTTTTATAATGATTTGTTTTAATTATTATTAAATGCAAACATGAAAATAGGAGAGTATCATGAACTTCTTGAAGAGTTAGCAACAGCCTACAATAACGCCCCAATTCACACTCAAACGACAATGTTGCAAGCCTTATCAAAACATCACAATTACGATCGTTTGCTTTCCTTTGGGTATGACGTAACCCAAGGAAAAATAAATCATGCAAAGCAAACGAGAAAAAAAAACCAAGACGAAATAAAAATCCCCATTCCTCCTAAAATTCCTTCACGTAGAAAAGGTATTTGGTTTTTAAAAAATTTCATTTCTGTGATCGTGTTTGATTTTTATTTTCCAAAGGCTTGAGTTATTCAGATTGGTGCGTGGGGAATGAATGGATGAAAAACCATTCATCAGAAACTTCGTTATCAATTACGAAAAAGAAAAAGCAAAAATATGAAAATTATGAAGAGAGCTTGGACGAAGAAATATGGAATAAAGAAATAAAGATAAAGCCGGAACTCAATTTGAAACCCAAATTGCATATTAACATTACGAAATCGGAAATAGATCATCATGTTACTCACATAAAAGATAATAAACAACATCGACATGCTAACTAAAATACTGATCAGTCAAAAAATGTCAACAGAAAATCCTTTCCATCTAGTAATTTGTCAGTCAAGAACCTGAATATTGATGATGGAAATCTTCTTCTTGCTCCTCCTTCGCCAACACTTGTGAAGCCTCATGAACTTCGATATTTTGAAGAAAAGAATTCAAAATTTCAAAATGCTAAAACATTTGAAATCAAAAAATTAGATCATTCAATAAGCACGAATTCTTCAAGTTCAATATTAATGCTTCATCACGATGTTCGAAAAGAAAGATATTTCAATCCTGCATCAACATCTCCATTCGTTTCACCAATTCTTCTTCAAAAGGTCACGAAAAACACTGAATCAATACAAGAAAATAAAACCTGTTCTCGGAGTGAAACGTGTTTTGATTCAACGAACTCAAATATCAGCAAAGAAGACAAAGAAACAAAAAAAAGGAACGAAAACGATGAAATAAAAACTGATAAATCAATTGTAATCAAAGAGCAACCGATTGTTAATAGTGATTATCACTTTACCAAAAGGTTGGGGCTTAGAAATCTAGGGAACACTTGTTATCTTTCATCACTTCTTCAATGTTTATCAACTGTAATACATTCCGGCATTAAAAAGGAATTATGCAACGTGAGAAGTGGCATTTCTGCGGAGTTGATAAACGTTTGCAATGAGCTCATCTGCAATCACTTTCCTATTTCATCTTGGACATCAGAATTAATTGATTAGTGGGACATTTCGTTTTCGCGAGGCAAAAGACAGCAGCAAAATGTTTGTGAAGCATTTGATCATTTAATGGAAATGCTTTTGAAAGACGATTTGGTTGACAAACAATGGACGAGCGTGGATGGGTCAGTTCACAAGAAATGTTTGAAATGCGGCACTTTGTCGTCAAGTAATTTAGGTTTTTCTAATTATGTGATTATCAACGATTCTTCAATTTACACAGGATTCATCAAATTTTTTTCGAAAGAAAAAATGAGGCACCCAAATAGAGTGTTCTGTGAAATATGTAAGGATAAGTGTGAATTTCAAAAATGGAATGAAATAACAAAATTTCCGAAACTATTAGGCATATCTCACGAATACAATTATTTTCCTAACGTCATTCCCCCAAAGATGATAATTATTGATTCAGATGAAAATAACTGTCAAACAGTTCACAAGTCGTGCAACGAACATTTTTCAAGAATCAATCCTTCAGTGAAATCAATGCAAAATGCATGTTATATGTTTATGGGACAAATTCTTTTCAAATGAATAGACCAATACCATGGCCACTACATTTCATTTGTTCTTTCAAAGGATGGATCAATAGAATATTGGACCATATGCAATGATGCTTGAACTCGTTCTGTGAGAAAAGTAGAATATAATTCCAGATGGAAATCATTGTTCAATGAAGGATTTTGACCATCATTTTCACTTTATTTAATTGAAGAATCTTCCTCTCACATTTACAATTTGTTCAAAGGCGGAATTGATGATATTTCTTTAAATCGGTTAACAAAATCAATTGACTTTTCATCTCAACCGTTCGAAACTCAACAAACAATTTCTTCTAATTATCCAAATTATAAACCAAAAAATTGCAACTCTTTAAACATTTCATGTTCATCATCTTCTTCAATTCAATCTTCATTTCAACCAATAGGAAATCTCCATCTTTCAACAACTGATAAAAACGGGAAATCGACAACATTATTCTTTGATCATAATCCAAATCCTTTCAATTCATCTGTTTCTTTTTTATCAAATCCAGGAAAATATTTATTATCCTCACATGCATCATTTTTACCTCCTGCAAATTTCACTTCAACTTTGTCAACTTCACCTTCTCAAAAGCTTAATTCCAACAACAATCACATTTTCACCTCAATTTATTCAGTTGGAAATTCATTGGAAGACGCATCAATTTTGAAAGACAAAACAAGGAGGGATTTAAGAACAACAAATGAAATTGAAGATGATGTTAAAAGTGTTGTTGACCTGTTTAATGAAGAAATCATTTCACATTCCACTATTCACTCAATCAGTCCACACATGTCAAACAATGTTCTGATGTAGAATTACGCTTCAACAAAAGGAAATGCTTCTTCGAAATCACCTCACCTAGTTCTTTCACCAAAAGCTCAAAATGTTGTGATGGATCCATTTCACCATTCGTTGCAATCAATTGAAAGTTCATCGAATATCCTTTCTCATTCAAATATTTCAGACAACATAAACTCACATCTCACAACTCATTTGTTTTGTTCGAGGAAACCGTCATGTTCTTCCATTGCATAATATTCAAATGAAAACAACAATTCCACAAAACAAGAACCGAACAAATCAATTCACTTAACACATCATAATAATAATAAAGCAATCAACTCTTTGTCATATTCATTTAATAAAAAGAAATCCTCAACTCTTGCATTCTCTTCCTCTCTTAATTCTACTATAAATTCTTCATCAAAACTCTTCAATATCTCATCTGTTTCAAAAGGAGCTCAATTCTCATCAATCAATGGTAACTCCTTATCATCTGCTTCTTTTAATTCATCTTCAACTTTTCTTCAACAGTATTTGTTTTCCAAGTCAAAACATATCCCTCTAATATTTCCTCCTTTTGAAAAACGTTTGATTTTTCAAACGAAGAAAGAGTTATGGAAACACTTTGTTGAAGAAACAAACATTAAACTGTCTTTATCTTATTTTTACAAACTCACAAAAAACTTCATCAAATTTAAAAGAAGGACTGATTTATGTAAATATTGTCAGTAATTGGAGAAAATAAAAAAAAGGCTGATGTCATCTTCTCACCAAAGAATACCATCAAAAAATGAAATTAACACAATTGAAGTCTTGAAAAAGCATCAATTATTCGCACAATTGCAAAGGCAATATTTCAATGAAAGTGTTAGAAATATAAAAGAAGGAGAAATAGTCTGTATATTCGATTTTTAGGAAAAATGGATGATTCCAATTCGTCAAAATCAACTTCAACAGGAATTTTTTAATCATCAGCAAATCTCTCAATTCTCAGTGATCACCTTCCAACTTATCAACAACGTCATATCCAAAAAAACATTCAATTTTTTCTCCACTTGTCTTTCAAACGACTTCAGATTTGTAATCGAATGTCTGGAGTCTGTTTTTCGAAGGGAGTTCTACAAAAATGCCAAAACTATAAAGTTTTTCTGTGACGCTGGCCCTCACAATCGTAATAGGTTTCTTCTCCATTTCATTTTATCCACTCATTCACGTGTATTCAGAAAAATTCGAACTGAAATCAACTTCTTTGCAGAACATCATGGTAAAAATGTCTGCGATGGTGAATTTGGTACATTTACAAATGTGATTAACAACTCTTCGAATTTAAATATTGAAACAATTCAAGATTTGATTTCATTTTTCACTCATCATTTCGATTCTGCAGCTTCTTCTCAAAATTCTTTCTCATTTCATAACAATTTGAAAGGAAACAAATCATCGTCATCGTTCAATCATCAAATGTCATCCTGTAATGAACGATTCTTCGAAGAATATATACCGAGTGATATTTGTATTTCGCCTTCACTTACAATCAAATGCATGAGGAACTATTTATTTTTTGAAAAAAAAGGGAAGCATGTTTTCGCATCAGCAGTTAGCTTGACTTCACAAAGGGTTCTGATTGATATTGAAATGGTTGCAAAAAAGGAAAAATTATCCAGTGAAAGAAAACCTTTTTCATATCAAATGAAAACTGCAAACACTGCCTCTTTATCAAAAATTACAGAAAATTTATTGAATAAAAGATGCTCATTAATTCGAGATTGTTCTGTTTTAAATTCTTGTTCTTGTGGTTCAAAATTTTCAAGTATTAAATCCACGCATGTTGTAGCTAACCGTGATTCTGTTCGTAGTAATAACCATTTTTGTAACTATTTTGATAATTCCTGCCGTTCATGTGCTTTTTCTAATTCTCTGATTTCTGATTAAAACTTTTTTGATTCAAATTTTTAAGATTCTTAATATGCAAATAAATAACGAGGCATTACAGCGTATGCTTAGCCAACTTTTATGGTATAGAAGTTAAACAAGACTGCAGATAATAAATGTGGCAATTAACTCTTGCCACATTCGGACCTGGATACGGACTGCAGCCTCCCAGGTCCGCCAATGTCTATATTCATGAACCACAAAAGTATTATTTTTTTTGTCAATTTATTTTGTATTTATTTATTTTTTATTTTTTATTTTTTTTATAATTATTATTATTACATTAATTTTATTTTATTTTGTATTTCATAAAATTTATAATAATAATAATTTTATTTATTAATTAATTTTCTATATGATTATTTCCGTATGTTACAATTTCAGCAACGCCTGCTGTATCGCAGCCCACAGCCCCAGCTCCTGCTCCAACTTCTTCTTCTTCTTCTAATTCAACCGATTTCCTCTCGTTCTTCACCACACCTTCTCCTTCATCAACAATATCTTCTTCTTCTCCTTCTCCTTTAATGCAACAAAACATTGGTGCAATAAACTCAACCTCTTCTTCTTCTTCTTCTTCTTCTTCTACTCCTGGTTTCTTCTTCTCTTCTTCCTCTTCTCCTTCCCCTTCCCCTTCCCCTTCCTCCTCCTCTCTAAATAGCACAGCCTGGACTGGTTTTAGCTCTGCTCCTTCTCAACCAATGCAACAAGCTCAATTTAATCAGCCATTCCAAACTTCTCCTCCTTCGACAGTGCAAAGTCAACCTTCTCCTTCTCCTTTTGCTTGGCCTGGGATGAGTGGAATGAGTGGAAGCAATGCATTCGGAGGAAGTTGAGTTAATACGCAAACGCAACAGCAGGCTTTTTCTGAGTGTGTTTATGATTTAAAAAGGGGAAAAAATTTTTTTTTTTTTTTTTTTTTTTTTTTTTTTTTTTTTTTTTTTTTTTTTTTTTTTTTTTTTTTTTAAAAAAAAAAAACAGTGGATTATATTTCGAAATTGAAATTGATTATTTTATTTATGTTTTATTTATTTATTTATTTATTTATTAATTTATTTATTTATTTATTTATTTATTTATTTATTTATTTATTTATTTATTTATTTATTTATTTATTTATTTATTTATTTATTTATTTATTTATTTATTTATTTATTTATTTATTTATTTATTTATTTATTTATTTATTTATTTATTTATTTATTTATTTATTTATTTATTTATTTATTTATTTATTTATTTATTTATTAATTTATTTATTTATTTATTTATTTATTTATTAATTTATTTATTTATTTATTTATTTATTTATTTATTTATTTATTTATTTATTTATTTATTTATTTATTTATTTATTTATTTATTTATTTATTTATTTATTTATTTATTTATTTATTTATTTATTTATTTATTTATTTATTTATTTATTTATTTATTAATTTATTTATTTATTTATTTATTTATTTATTTATTTATTTATTTATTAATTTATTTATTTATTCATTTATTTATTTTTTTATTCATTTATTTATTATGTATTATAGTTTGTATTATTTTATCTTCTTTTTCTTTTTTTGTCTTTTTTCATGTGTCGTTCTCGATTTTATTCGAAAATTTTCTTCTTTCGTTTGATGTTTTTATCGTTTTTTCTATGAACTTTTAATATTTTATTTCAATTATTTTTTAATTACTTGTCTATTTGTTTTTAACATTAGGATTATTACGAACATTATCACAGTTGAGTTCTTCTGTTTTATTTATTTGTTGATTTTTATTTGTTTTTTTGTAAATCTCATTATTATAAAAACTTTCTATTTTTTCCAACTCTTTATCTTTCTCTTCTTTCTCTTTCTCTTCTTTCTTTTTATCTTTTTTCTTTTTCTCTTTCTCTTCTTTCTCATCTTTTTCATCTTTCTTTTTCTTTTTATCTTCTTTCTCTTTTTCTTTCTCTTCTTTCTCTTCTTTCTTTTTCTTTTTATCTTCTTTCTCTTTCTCATCTTTCTCATCTTTCTTTTTCTTTTTATCTTCTTTCTCTTTCTCTTCTTTCTTTTTCTTTTTATCTTCTTTCTCTTTCTCTTTCTCTTCTTTCTCATCTTTCTTTCTTTAAATTTTTATCAATTTTTATTTTTCTTTTTTTATTTTTTTTTCTTTTTTTTTTTATTTTTTATATTTTTCCTTTCTTTTTTTTTGAATCATAAATCTGTTGGTATTGGATCCTCTTTTGAGGTATTTCATAATTTCATACATGTTATACTATATTTTATTTAAATTACTGTTTAAAATTCTTTTTCATATACTCGAATTCAATGCATCTTTTTAAGCAAAAAGTTTATCTGTATCTTTCATAAATAAGCAATTTTGATGTTTCTGATGATAGAATAGGTTTTTTTGAATCATCTTTTTTTGCCTTTTTTGAATCCATTTTGATTCGATCTTACCAGTTGTGAAAAAAGTTTTCTGTTTTTTGTTTCAAACAATGTTTTTCTTTTTAAAATTCTAATCTATCTATAAAATGTTGCACATTTCACCTTTTTTTTTCCACTAATGTTTTCATTTGATTTCTCTTTTGCGAAATGAAACTATTTTGACATTTGATGATGAATGTTGAAAATAATTCGTTGCTTTCTGTTGTTTGTTTCACATTGATAACAATGAAGAAAAAACAAATTCAATTAAGTTGAAAAAAATGTCTGTGGTTTTGGGTTTTTTATTTGCATCTACTGTCACTTTTTGAAAATAGAATGGAACCACTTGACACTTTAAAAGTTTTCAAATGAGAATTGAAAATTGCAAAAAACAAGAACAAAAATGAAAATAAAACGATTTGGGAGAAAATTTTTGAAAAATCACCACAGATCAAAAAATTCAATCCATTATTATTTTTAAAAATAAATCACTTTGCAAGTTCAGCCTTCAAAAGCTAATATTCGTAGAATAAACTGAATATTCGAACATTAGAATTATGTTTATCGTTAATTTGAACAGCTCATTTTTTATTGTATTTTCTGATCAGAATAAATGCGATATTTATTGAAATTGATACATGCAAGAAGATATAGATTTTCGAAGAAAAACAGTCCGTTATTCTTTTAAAAAAACAAAGTGAAATTTCGAAGCGTGGTAATTTAAGAATGTTTCAGTTAATTTTAATTTTAAACATTTACATTTTGAGTATTTTAGATGGACTGATTTATTTTCCGTTGAACATTTGTCTACATCATTTATTTTTATTGCATGCATATAAACTGTAATGATGGATTCAAGCCTTTTCCACCAAAAATCTGTATCCCTAACATGAAAATAAGCAACATCAATTAACTGAAGAGTTTGAATTCATTATCTTCTTTTTCATCCTCCTCCTCATCGTCTATTTATTTATTTATGGAATTTGTGAAGGTTATTTGAGTGGAGCAGGGCCAAGGATTGCAAATAAACAATTTTTTGAGGAAGCAGAAAGGAAATGAAGAAGAGACAGATGGGTTTTGTTAGCAAAACGGAGCAATATTTGGAGAAGAAGAAGAAAGTTTGAGAAGTATGATTATCATTAAAAGAATAGGTTATTTTGTTATAATTATTTTTAATTTCATCGTTTGTTATTATTTTTGTTGTAATTAAAATATTTTTTAAGGAATATTCACTGCAAATATATGCCTATAGAATGTGGAAAGAGAGGATGTAAAATGCATTAAAGAAGTCAGAAAACAACAATTGAAGGGGCGCATGGAGGAGTGAGCAGGAGCAAAAAATAAATGAGGGGGGAAAAAGATATTTTTTTTTTTCTTTTTTGAAGGTTTTGGAAGACATATAAGAAGAATCTTGTTAAATGCAAAAAGAGGGAAATAGAAGTTGATGATATAGCAGAAGAAGAAATTTGGCAAATGAATGAGAAGAAGCAGATATTCATTAGAAATTTGAATGAAAGAGATGATTTGAATGAAAAGAAAGAAAATATGAAAAATGAAAATAGAAATTTGAGGAATTTTTGAAGATGAGTCAAGAGAAAGGGAAAAAAGAAAGAAAAGGAAGAAGAAGAAAAAGAAGAATATGGAAAAGAAGGATATTGTGATGGATGTAATAACTCCTATGAAAATGAAGGAGGAGAAATGGAAGGATCGATCATGCCAGATGCACGCCCAAAGGACAGCAGCATATTGTCGATTTCCAATTCTTTGCAACTCAGAACTTGTTTGGACTATGCTGAAGAAGTAGATGCTGATGATGAAGCATGACAATACATTGGCTAATTTTCCCCTTCGCTCAGCCATGCCATCGGCTTGTGAAGCAGCTCCACACGCTGCCCGTTCCCCAGCAGCACACCATCGTTGATTGCTCCTCCAACCTCGTTCCCTCTTCAATCGCCGCCCTACTACCGACAGCACATCATCGACACTTCGATTCAGCCCTGCTCCAGCCGACGCCCACGAAAGCACCTGCACCTGATCAACCAGTGCCTGCAAACCATCTTCACAACTGAGCTGTTCTGTGACAAAAAAGAGAGGAGATCTGCAGTTAACAGCATCGCACACATCTGGATGCATCAGAAACAGTGTGAAGAAGCCATTGCGCTTACACGCCTCCAGCACAACGCAAACGACTGCACACAGTACAGAGGCCGCAGGTTCTCATCACCAAAGATTCGCAGCAACAGCGCAGGCAGCATCGCTTTCATTCGGAAGCTTCAGGCATTGCATGAAGAAGAAAGTGCACTGGCACACCTCCAGAACCTATGAAAACAACGACAGACAGCAACCAAACAACCAGCAAGCTAACCGGAAGATCAGCAGCAACAGTGTTGGCAGTTTTCGCAAATGATACATATCGAAGAAACTCCACATCATCGTTCGCGATGACTCAACTAGCCACACCCGATGACGAAGACGAACACGAAGAAGTCAATGCATTTTTTTAACATTTGACATCACAGAACCTTTTCTCCTCTTTCCGCATCGCTGCTTCAACCCGATAGAAGTTCGATAAAAACATAAAAAACACAGATAACTCTTCCTCACCTTTTTCCGACTGCAGCTTACTAAACAACATCGAATAGAAGCACCAGAAGAACAGCAACGCGTTTACCGTGAACTCCTCCTGTACAAACTTCCCTAACAGGCACACCTCCACAAAATCCTTCCAGAACAGCTCCACCTCGAAGACAATCGTCCACAACTCCACCTCGCTCTTCTTCTGTTCTGCGGACTTCTTCTGCATGTACATGCACACAAAGTTCTCAAACCCGTGCATCCGAGCCCCCACCTCTGCCCACACAGCACTGCCATCGCTCAAATTTACCAATATCTTTTCTCCATAAATTCCCTGGACAGTCTTCAGCGTCCACACCAGTATCTGTAGCAGTCCAGTCTTCAGCGGTGTCTACAGCCGCTCCATCCGCACAGACAACCGCTGTATGGGTAGCATCCGAAGCACGTACACAGTTTCGTACGCAACCTGTTACAGCAACAAAGACACTGCGCTGATCAGACGCTCCATCATCTCTTCTTTTAATGACTTCATTTTCTTCTGCACCTGCTAATTTTAAACGCAAGCTCCATCTGCTGCTTTGCAATAACCTTCTTGAACTGAGCCTTCTGTACGCATATCGTCTGCTCCTGCGTCATTACAGCGAAGTCAGCATCTTCGTTTCCTTCATCATTTTGCTAATCTTCTACCGTTCAGTTGCTTATACTCTTCCCTCGCAAAAGCGTTCTTTCTCCCACCGCTGCTCACTTCTCCCGCAACACTCATCTTGCTCCAAACAATCACAACAATATCATTTCAAATGGTTTCCAGCCCAAGCAAAAAAGTGCTGCCATCCCCGATGTTCGCTGCAAACTTCTCGTAGCACTTTGTTCACAGATCAAACAGCAGAATTAATGAAAACGAAAACGGAACCTCCCCGTGACATACAAAAGCCAGAAAGATAGAATGGAAAGCGGAAACCACAAGTTCACCAGCTTTATCTCGCTTTCACCACTCACCTGCGCTCCCCACTGTATTCAGCGCTTATTTTCCTTCTCAGTCCCTGCATCCATTGGATCCTCTTTCTCCTTCATCATTGACAGCTACTCATGCAGCTCCTTCACCACTGCGTTGAACTTCTAGCTTGGTTACAAAATCTTCATCTTTTTCATCCGGACTATTTGGTCCTACTCAAGCAGATGTTCGACCGGCCAGCTCATCTGCATCGATATCTCCTCATTACATCGGAACTTTTGCAGCAGCGTGAAAAATTCCGAATACATTTTCTCCTTCCTCCGGCACTGCAAGTACAATTGTTGCAGACTTCAAAACTTCACAATCCATTCCCAACCCCTCCACCTCCAGCACCTTCACATTATCCTCTCCTCTTCTTTATTCGCTGCAACCCTTCGCCTCATCACTTCGTCAAACAGCTTCGCCTCTGCAAGCAACTTAAACAGTGTTACTGGTGTAACAAAAAGCATTGAAGAAAGCGCACAATATAACCACTCTGTGCCTGCAGCACTCTCAGAAACAGCTTCTTGTGTTTTCATCCACTTCAGCTGCATCAAGCACCACAATCCTCTGCTGTCTCTCGATTCAGTTCATTGATTCTATCGATGTGAATTCCAATGTCTCCGAGGCATCCGAAGGGTTAATGGCAGGAGCAGATGATTATCCTGATGAATGCACAAACACATCAAGAACCTTGATCTCTCCGCTTTTTCGCCTTCATGATGACAAAGCTGATCTATGATCTGCACGTATTGAAGAAGATGATAAAAATTTTATAAAAACGAAGAATTCAACAGCTATATGAATGATAAGAGATGAAAAAACAAATAATTTATTCTCACTTCCTTTTCTGTATTTATCTCTTATATAAATAATAATTTTTGTATCATTTATTAATTCTTTTTTGTTTTTGCTTAAATGAACAATAATCTTCTTATGCTTTTCAATAAATATGTAAATGAGTTCTTTCTAAATTATAGTTGAGTATTTTAGGATTCATTGAAAGTGAAAAAGTCGAAAAATTGTTAATTCAAACATTTTTAAATCTCCAGATATAAAGTAATTATAAAATTAATTCTTTTACGAATTAGATTTTATTAATAATAATTGTTATAACTCAAATATAATTTAAGTGAAACTCGTTTCATTGAAAAAGTTACAAATGAAAATTTATGTTGAATACGTTGTAGGTAAATAACACGAAAAAATACGAATGAACTAGAGTTTTTGTGTTCATCAGTTAGTGTTAACAAAGAATTTTGTAAATAATAAGACGTCAAACTCTTCCAAAGAGAAAAATAGAGTGCATAAATTATTTCTGAATAAATTACGGTTAATAAAAATAAAATTCTGATTTTTTGTGGGATAGATCAGGCTAAAAAAAAGTGATTTTTCAAAAATTTTCACCCATATAACTATTATTCATTATCCTGCAACAATTTCTGTGTTATATTCTCTTTTCGTCTAATTGAAAACTTCCTTGAATATCAAAGATTGATATATTCAATTGAATTATATTCAAAATTGATTTGTGAAACAAAAATAAGAAATGAATGAAAAGTTTAAAGATAAAGTGAAATAATCGAGTATGCAAACAAAAGAAAAGAATAGTTTAAGAATTTAAACTTTTGAACTAACAAAAGAAAAATTTCAAACCTGAGAACCTCCATATTAACAAAATAAAACAAATTTAAAAATGAACAACAAAAAAAAATTTTTTATGGAACTTTTATTTATGCACATATTCGATAAATTATTTAAAAATCCATTCATTTCAGTCAAAAAAATAAGTCAAACAATAAATGTATTTTATTCTCCTGATTGACATATATATATATTATGGGAATTGATCATTCATCGTAAAAAATTATGATATCAAAAAAAATCACCCAAATCTGTACCATTTATTAATCAGATGTCTAAATTTTTTTGAAAAGTTCCTTTTGTTAAATTATCAAATAAAATAAATTTTTCATTTTTCAATCAAATTTCTGTTTTCATAAACTAAAATTTGCTGTTATGAAAATAAAATATTGACAATGTTGTTATTTCCATTTTTTCAAATTTTCATGATTGGGAACAGAAATTTGATCGAAATAAGAAAATTTTATTTTATTTGAAAATAAAACAAAAGGAACTTTACAAAAAAATTTCAACATATGCCTTTTTTCGTTTCAAATAACAAAAAGCTGAGAAGTGTGAAATGGCTTCAGCACTTGTATAACCGATTTTAACAAAGTTGATTCAATTTCTTACCGGTTAGTTAAAAAATTTTTTACTTATTATTTAACGAGATATTACATTTTTTTATTGATTTTGAATTGGCTTTTCCCACTGAACCAAGTATTTCAAGAAAATGATAAATATTTTTTTCAAAAATATTCACATTTGTCAATTAACATTTTAAGTCTCTTGTTTTATTATTTCTGTTTTCATAAGAGATTGTCATTTAATTTTTTTAATTTACACGTAAACATTAAAATGATAATTTCTTTGAAAATATTATGAAATGAAAAAAACAAAAATGTCACACGGAAAGAAAACATAATTTTGATTCAACGAACCTTCATTTTTTAAAAAATGTTTCTATTGTTTAATTTTCAAATTTTGATAAATAAAAATTGTATGCAAATTATTTCAATCTATCAAATCAAATTTCATCAGTTAAAATAAATAATAATTCCTCCAACAAAATTTCGTTTTGTTTTTATTTCAACATGCAAATTCAAAAAAAAGATTTATAATTCAATCAAATAAATAAAATATATTAAAATGAAAAAAAATTTACAAAATACAAAATTTAAAGTTAATCAACAACGAGTTTGCATTCGCCTGCCTCGCGGCCGGCGTGCACTCACGTCATCATCACATTTGTACAAAATGTATCTCTCAATTTGGTATCATTTCGAACAAAATTGAAAGAATTGAATTTTTCTATATATTTTTTTATGGAAATTTTTTGATCAAAAATTATATATATGTTTATTGGAAATGTAATGCGTGCAAAGCACGCATTACATCATAAATATGTTAAAAACTGGGTATTTGTGCTGTCAAAACTCATTATCTGAAACATTAATCGAAAAATTTTTAAATGACATAAAGCTTAAAAAAAAAATTTAATAAAAATCAACAAAAAAATCAAAAGTTTTCATTTTTTGAACCATATGAAACAAACAAATGTTGGTCATTTTTTATTTGTGATATTTAACATTTGAAAGTTGGTTTTGCAAAAAAATCAAATATATTCAATATGAAGAAGAAAAAAATATTATTGAGAAAAATAAAATTTTTCGCACATTTTTTCAAATTGTAATTTTAGGAAGATGAATCGCAAAAAATATTGCATTTTGCATCAGAACAATTGCTTAACACGTCAATATGTGAGTTGCAGCTTTTTATTATTCATTTAAAAAAAAATTAAAAAATTTTCAAATAAACTTTTCTTGTATTTTCAAGATGATAAAGAAAATTGAAATTGGAGATTTTATTTTATTTTATACAGTCAAATTTATTTAATATGCGATTATAATTCACATTTAATACTCAAAATTGATTAATCTCAAAAAGTTGAAAAAAATAAAAAATTGATCAAATCATCCCATGATAATGTAAATTTTTTCAATGAAAACATCACAAGAATTTTATTAATCAATTAAGATTTTTTAATGAAAATTGCATGTATGTTTCATGTTTTTAATTGCAATATGTTGCTTTGATGCACTTTTTGATAATCAGAACGCACATTTTATCCATTGTATTTTCAACTGTGTGATGAAGGTGCCAAAAGGTTAGTGCTTGTGATCACATTTTGGAAATTAAATAGCATAAAGTGAATGTATGTATCTTTCATTCAATATTATATTTTTTCAATATTAACTCCATTTTCAACAGAATTGGCTGTTACAATCTGCTTTTCTAATAACTGAATCGATTTTCATTCAAATATTCAAATTTGAAGTCAATTTGTGGTTTTTCATAGAATTTCTTCATAATAAATGAAAGATTAGAACATTTAAAGTTAATTGGTTTTTTTTTTGATGTTATGTTTATGTTGTTTTTGGAATTTCAAATTATATTTAATTATTCATATAATATTTTGTGATTTTTCAATAAATTCGTATTCTAACAATGAAAAATAGTTTATTTTTGTAAGATCAGCTGTTTTTTTCGATTTTTCCAAAATATTATTGCAAAGTTAAACTTGTGAAAAAATAAATAACTGCATTGTTGGAAATTGCTCAACTTAGTTAGAAAATATTATTCAAAGAATTAAAAAAAATGAATGATCCACTATCCGATAAAATACTCAACAGAAAATTGGACTTTTTTGAAATAGTGACTTTCTTGATTATGAGACAAAGTTATTCTTATTATAACACGAATTTGATATCATCCACAAAACAAATAATTCAATGTTTTTCTTTCCGAAAAAAATCCAAACTTTTTAATTTCAAAATGAATAAACAAAAGAAATGCAATATAAAAACATAAGTCACAAATAAATATTTGTATTGAAAGAATTGAAATGTGGAAAAATTGTTATTTAGAAATAATTTTCTGATAACATAAATGATGTTAAAACAACAATCGAACAAAACTGTGATAATTGAAAATAAACAACAGCTATTTCAACAAAGACCTGAAAAAATCGTTGATGTTTTATTTTTATGATAATACATAGAAATTATCACTTCGTTTGAATTAACAAATGCAAAAACCTTTCTTTCTCCTTTTGTGAAAACAAATTGACGCATATTTCCTCTTAAAAAGTTGATATTGGTTTCTGTATGTATAATAATTTGTTTATTTTTTAATGTTTTGCTTTTTTTCTCCAAAAAAACAATATTTTTAATAGATCAAACTTATATTTATCATATATGAATGAAAAAATTCATGGATCAAAAAGAAAAAAAAGAAATATGGAAATTTAATAGTGGAAATAATTGCTATTTATTAAATAAACAGAGAAATTATTTATAATGAATTAAATAAAATAAAATAACACAAACTGTCAAAAAGTCTGATTTCGGAAATGCGTTGACAAAAACAGTTCGTTATTGAATTAATTCATTATATACGATGTTCACTACCTTGTTTTGTTGATATTCTCTCTTATGAGGGAGTGCAATGTATAAATTTTTGCTACAATGACATCTGCTCATGGCAACATACAGTTGACCATGAGAATAAACTGGGTTTGGAAGATACAACCCAACGTGTGAAAAAGATTGCCCTTGCGCTTTGTTAATGGTCATAGCAAAAGAAACCCGAACCGGGATCTGCAGGCGTTTGAGACAAAATGGCAGCGTCCTGTCTCTGGCTGTTGTAAGTATTGGAGCAAGAATTACAGAAGAATTTTTATCAAACAAATTCGAAATTGGATTGCATCTTATACACTGCTTCCCCAGCTGCTCCACTATTAGCCTTGTTCCGTTGCAAAGGCCATTAGCGAGGTCCAAATTTCTGAGCAGAATAACAATTGCTCCAACCTTAAAATGAAGCTGGTGCGGTGGCAATCCAGAAGGAGTCAGTGAATTAAGATATTCAATACTAAATGATGTGTAATCGTCATTGGGATCTTCAAACTCTGCTGAATCTGCACTGGTGTAAGTTCTTGATTCTGTATTAATAAGATCTAGTATTTGACTATTCACTTCAAATGTGTCATCGTTTTTTGTGCATAATATACAACGATCTTTCATCATTTTTATTTCTTCCATGTCGTTGAATTTGTTTCCGAACACTCTTTGAATTAATTGATCCTCATTTATTCGCCACCGTGAGACATCAATTTTTTTGTTTTTATCCATGATCGACAAATCTCCATCACCAACTTTTCTGAGAAAGCTTGCAAAAGCTGTATCTGCTCCTGTCCGCATGTTTGTTGATAGGGAATGGACCTGAAACGAACTCCATAGATCACAACTTTTGATACTGCAAGAAATCATTTCTTGCCTTCCTCCACCTCTCACAACCGGTGGAAGTTGCCTAAAATCTCCTCCCAAAACCATCAAAACTCCTCCAAAAAAATCCTTGTTCTCATGTAGATCTTGAAGAAGAATATTGATAGCAGTTAATGCATATTTCGGAGCCATTGGTGCCTCATCCCAAATAACACATTTCACTTTTCTTAATGATTGGGCTTCTTCTGAATTCAGTTCCATAAGAGAAATTGCATTATGTTCCTCAATGGGCACAGGAAGACGAAAAAGAGAGTGAACAGTTTTCCCTTTTGGAAGCAAAGTTGCGGCGATCCCAGTCCAAGCAACACATTGGCATATAACTGAATGTGCAGACAAATAATGGTAAATTACATTATATAGAAAAGTTTTTCCGCTTCCACCAGGTCCATCCAAAAAATGACAATTGCATACTGTCGAACCTCGGGATGAACTCAGAATGCTCTCTTTGATACTCTCAAATGCCTCCTTTTGTTTTTCATTTAGCAACTGAATATTTCTTGAAGCTAATAACTTGTGATCATCTTGTGATAAATCATCAATGCATTTAATGGGTGTAGGTCCGGGAGGGGCAGATATCAGATCTTCAAGATTTTTATTTTCGGAACGAAATAAAAAGTATATATCGTAGTAAGCTTTTGAATAAGCGGAATTTTCCTCATCTCCTTTCATCAGATAATCTTCGGACATATTCTTTTTGAATTTCTTCCACAACACCTCTGGATTCACAACATTGTTGAACAGCAGAATTTGTGCGAACACATTTCGGAGTTGATTTGGTGATCCGACTGAGGCAACTTCTTCTAAACATTGGTCCCAGTTAAAATCTTCTGATAACAAACCTCTGGATGCTGCGGCTTCCTTGAAAGTGTTATGAATGTGGTTGTCGTATGTTTTTAGATACTCATAAGATGTTGGACCTTTAACATTCAAAAGCAGCAGACGAAGATAATATCTTTCTTGATCTCTTGGACTGACTGTGTACAACCTTGTGACAATTTTTGATTTGTAGCTTCGATATTTCCACGAATGAGTCTTTTTGTCGAAAATGAATTTGCTTCCAACCTCTGAATATGTCAAAGATCTTGAATCATGGGGATCATCTGAAATGTTCTCTCCATATTTCTTTTGACTCTCAGCATTCAATTTAAAGAATGCAATCAGAGTTGTATCTCTATGTTGTGCATTTTCCATGGCTTCATATTCTTTTCCCGTACGAAAGAAAACAAACTGCTTGTCAGGGAGATGAACAGCCAAACGAACAACAGTGTGAGACATTCTTTGCATCGAATATTCGAACAACCTCCAACATGCTTCTGGGGATCCGACATATCTCATATCTATATAGTTTCTGATTTCGTCTATTTTTTCTTTTTCACTTTTTTCTTTTTCATTGTTTGTCTTAACATAATCAGAGATCATTGAAGATCAATTCGATGCTGATGCTGATGCGGTTGAGGATGCGGATGCGGATGCAGATGCGGATGAGGAAGTGATTGTTATTGGTCCATTTGAACATGAAGCAATTTCTTTGTTCAAAATTTTCATGGAAGCTCTATCTGGCCCTTTGTACACATATTTGTAAAGATATTTTACACTGAAAACTGAGGAACATATTTCAACGTTGATATGTGCATTGAACTTTCGAAGCAGGTAGGGATTGTACGCGACAATCCATCTATTGTCAATTTCTTTTTTGTTTAATATGACCACTTCACCTTTTCTTCTTCTGTATTTAATAAAACCTTGTCTATCCTTGGTTGTTTCTTCACAAAATTGTTTCGGAAAGCGCTTTTGACACTTTCCATCAGCCATGCATTGGGCATTTGGTTTATCTAACCCACATGGTCCATGAACCATATGCCTCAATACTATTTCTCTCAAATTATTATTTGATCCATCTTCACTGAGAGGGGGAATTTCTGCACATATGCATTTATCAATATCCTCTGATGTTCTTGGTTTGTTTTGATCATGCAAAGTGAGAAGCAAATGGCAATGCGGTAGTCCCCTTTTCTGAAACTCAATTTTATAAACATATGCTTTGAGTGAACCGAATGGTATTCCCTTCTTTATGTCTCTCATTAATTCATCGAGCTTGAGTTTGAATACTCTTGCAATTAGATCTGGCCTATCCGCTTGGTGAATGTGCGGTGAAGCGATGTTCTCGATAATTTCAGGCCATTTTGGATTGCACGTGAAAGTCAGAAAGATATCTGGCTTTCCGTATTTTGAAACAATGCTCATGGCGTCCATATAGCATTGTTTTGACCATCGGGGACTTCCAACAAAGGAGAAAGGAAGTATTATTCTTCTTCCCAACAAAATTTTTTGATTCAAAGAAGATGAGGAAGATGATAAAGAGGAAGAGGATGAATGAATATCAACATCGAAATCATTGTTATTTAACGCATCATTCAGTTGATTATAATAACCTCCGAACATTTGCTGTTGATGTGTGTGATAGTACAAAGTCTTCATTCCTTCTATTCTACAAAAGGAATCCACGATATATTGTTGAAATAGTTTCCCTCCAAGATGAATTGGAGACCATGAATTTCTGATTGCAATAACGTTGAGTGCATGCGTTCTAATATTTGATCTGAATCTTCCTTTTTTTTGTTTTGTGTGATCTTCCTTTTTTTTCATTTCACTTTCATAATCTGAATTCGATTTGTTATTATCACTTTGTTTCTCATCTGAAAATCCATCTTCATCATCATTTGATGAATTTTCTTCATTTTTGACTTTCTTTTTTTTATCGTCTTCGTAAACTTCTCCATTTGGAAAGAACAAAGGATAAATAAGTGGATCACACAAAGGATCGTTCATGGCAATAGTTGACAACTTGTCTTCTTCAGCATATATGGTTAATCGCTGCACAGGAGGCAGTCCATCGTCACTGACGAATACTGCAGCAACTTCGTTCGATTGCGGAGCAGCAAACTCTTTCCCAAGTTTTCTGCCTTCTGGATCAAAAGTGAGGCAAACTTTTTTCATTTTTCTTCCTATTTCCATTGCCTTTTCCCGCTCCTTTGAGTAAACATCATTCATCATTTTATAGCTTTTTGCAAAGGGATTTGAATTTCGGAACCATTGAAATAGAGAAGATAAAAGATTAAAAGAAACTCGCTTATTATGTGTGTTTCTTTTGAATTTTTCAGTTGCTTCTTCTGTGTCAAGAATATAAACTTGACCAAACTTCGGATCATCATAACTTAATGACTTCATTGGATAGGCTCTTCTCTTCGTTTCTCCTTTAATAGTGAATTGCATAAAGAAATAATCTGGTGTTTCTGCATAAAAAGAACAGCAAGCAAGTAAACAGTTAATTTTTCTGATGTTTTCAAGAAAATTGTCACTTTCGGGATGCTCATGATTAAAAAGAGAACGGAGTATATCTGGAAAGTGATCGATATCGATTGGAGGGTTGTGTAATCCACTGCAACAGTCATTAAAATATATAATTCCATTTCTCTTTCTTTGAATCTCAGATTTGAAATGCAGTGCTCCACATATAGTACATTCAAATTCCATTGGACCCAAATAAAATAAGATATTTGAATTATTGTTTTGTTTTCTCCTGCACGAAATGGACACTTCATGTATTTCGTGTTTTTCAAAAAACTTTTCGTTTTGGAAATCATTATTTGTAATTAACATATTTTTACGACGAATTTTGACTTTTTCCATGGCTTGAAATGAAGAACATGCTTGTTTGTTTTCATCTTCACAATACAAAGATGATGAACTTTCACTTGAATTTTCTTCTTCATCGAAATTTGTTTCATCGTTATCATCGTCATGAATGGTCATTTTTGCTTTGTTTTTAACATCTTTCAATTGTGTTTTGGATCTGAAATAATTAGCAATAAAATGTGAATTGTATTATTTAAATAAGTGTAACTTGAGACATATTGAGGTTGAAGGATACTTATTAACTTTTGGTCTTCCTCTTCCTTGCTTTTTCGGCCTTCCTCTTTTGCTTCTCTTCTTGCCGTTCATATGCGATGATCTATTTAAAACAACTTTGTGAAATATCAAATACAAATATTAAATTCAAATATTTAATACAAACATTTCTGTATATAAGAAGTTATTATAAATATAAAATTGATCAAGGATGAAATTAAGATTTTTAACTTCAAATAAAATTTGTTTATCTATACAATCAGAATGATTGAATATGAATAAATAAAGATTATTTGACATCATTTTGGAGAATAACACATGAAATGCATGTTAATAATTAATGAAAAGCTCGTGCAATTATAATCTGAATTCCTACTGTAAATGACAAAAAAAATCATGTTTGAAAAATTGCAGAAAAACAACGGACAAAGCGATTCTAATAAATTTTGGTATGATGTGTGGGAAAAATCCAATTTACAAAATAAAAATAAAACGAAGTTGCAGAGCCTTCTGAGAATCCAGATATGAGTGTCACTTTTTTGATCTTTTTCGACTTTTTTTTATTATATCTAGCCAGATGTGGGGCAGTTGGCAGTATAAGGGTCGAATATGGGGTCAACACATGGTGAACAGCACATGTTCAAAATATAAAAAAATTCTGAGATGTGGAGGCAAATGCATGTCTTAAAGTATTATAATAGATAATCTTTAAATATTTCATTTTAATTAATATATTTTCAAAGAAAATTAAACAAATTAATTTATCATTTATCAAAAATGATTTCTGATAATTATAATTTATTCACTTAATTATTTAATAATGGAAAAAAAAATTTCAAAATGTTACAGAACAGTGTTCAATTTGATAAAGACATAAAAAATATCATACAAATATTTATTATAATTGATATTACATAAATAAAATTATGAATATTCCATAAAAAATTCTAGATATATAAATAATGAAAAATGGAATAAGTTGTATTTGAATATTATATAAATGAAATTATTAAATTAAAAATATATAATTTAAATTATTATAAATTAATCCTATTATTAGTTTTTAATTCTTCATAATGATTATTTAGTTTTAAATGGAGAATAACTTTTTTATCTTTTTTATTTTTTATTATAATATATTGATTTATGAAAAGTTAACGTTTTTTCAACATTATAATTAAGATTTATTCAATGAAACTTAGTTATCAATCAGAAAGTTAGATGATTAATTTGTTAAAATTATCAGAAATTATTAATTTGAAGTTTTAAAGATTCAGATAAATGTAATTTTAAATATTATCTCAGAAATCGTAATCATCTGATTATTAAAGATTATATACCAAAATTCAACAACAAACTTAATATTTATGTTATGCTTATGTTGGATGTCGAAAGTTAATGATTTTGGAGAAAAAACTATGTAATTATTTTTGTGAACAATAAAAAATGTTATTCAAGTGATTTATTTATATCAAATTTTTTTGAAAAAAGTTGTATTTGAAAATAATAATGAAAAATGATCATCAGTTATAATTTTTAGTGTTCATATTCAGATGCACTTTCACCATCTTCTGCTCTATTGTAACTTTCAGATACAGTTCACTTTCCCTTAACTTTTTCACCAAAAATGCGGTGGATGTCAGTAATTTCATTTAATTTTTCTTTTTCAATTTCGTTTTCCTCCATTTCTTTTTCATCATCATCATTTTCCATGCAAAGGTACTAAATGAGTTCAGTTAAAGTGATGTTAAATGAAGATTTGACAAGATAAAGAGATAGATAATCATGCATAAATCGAATGCGAGTTCCAAAAGACGGAAAAGTGCATCGTAAATGATGCCACAACCCCTCTATTATATTTGTACATGCTCCCGTGTCCTTATTGAAGAATTGCCTTTTATGGCAAACTTTCAAATGCTGTAACCCAGAGTCTCCAAAATGTCGTACGCTCTCCATTCATCAGACATTATTGTCGTTACTTCCTTAATGTACTTCTGTATCAATGGAATGAGCGTATCTCTTTTTCTGTTTGGAACCACTACCATGAATCTTCCTCCAGCCCCTCCATCCTTTTTCCTCTCCACTCATCCAAAAACCCAAATTTGTTTCTTCTTTCTTCCGCGATGAAATTTTCTTTGCCTTCATATTGCTTCATCAATTTCCACAATTTTTCCTTCTCCTCCGATCGACACCTGACTCTCATTCCAAATATGGGTAATTCTTTTTGAAAAGTCACAAATGTTGAATTTTCATGAAAAACAAAAATTTCATATACAGTCTAAACCGGATATAATCACATTCGTATATAGTCACAATTTTCCATGCACCGACATTTTTTGCTTGTTTTTCATTCATTTTTCATCGCATATAATCACAGGGATGAAAATTTGTTATCACATTTTAAATAATAATGGGTGATTTTTTCAATGAAAAATCGATTTTTTGATCAAAAATCACAATATTTCGCTTTTTTAAAAAATGTGCTTTAATAAGTTAAAATAATGTGTATTTATGTGAAAAATTTGTATTTACATATCAAAAATGCGTTTTAATGAAGAATTTACAAAAATGAAAAATTTGACCGAAAATTAATTAATTAATTAATTAATTTTTATTTTTTTCTGTGTAAAGCAGCATCGTGTATATCACAATCTGATATATTCATAAAAAAGTTGTGTATTAACCGATGTGATTATTTATGATTTAGACTGTATTCATTTGGGTAATTCTTTTTGAAAAGTCGCAAATGTTCAATTTTCAAATAAATCAAAAATTACATTTTTTGCTCAAATTTCTGTTTCTTCTCACGAATATTCTTCTATGTTTCCATGTTTGAAGACTTTATGATTTAAACGCAGAGGAATAAGATTAATAACGATTTCATTAATGAACAGATCCGATGACTAATCATCATTACAAAACAAACGACTGAGCTTGGACAATTCTTCTTTTCTGATGAGCTTGACATCACTCTCCATGAGATCAACTTTGATCAAAACCCATCAAATGAATTAATAATAAGTATATTGTGAGAATATTTTATTTTTAGGAAACATATGTGTGATTATTATTGAAATCATCTTTTTTCATTCAAAAAATATTTGAAAATTTTTATTGAATATTAGATCTTATTCAAATTGAACGAATCAGTTTTCATTGATTCAAATATTTTGCTTTGAATTGTTCTTATTTGATTTGATTTAATAAAATTTTATTTGAATTTATCTTATTTAGGATCTTTTCAGATATTATAATATCTCCGTGTTGATCATCTTTTTTATTATTGTGTGCTTTTTTCGATTAAATTAAAATAATAATTTGTGAATCAACCAGATATCTGCATCTTTAATATATTATTTCTTCATTCACTCACTTTTTTTTGCAGATTCCATTTCTGATTCTGATCATGTATTTTATAGAAGAACTCATTCCATCGAATCAAAAAGTCTATGATCATTAATAAAAAATACTTGATATGAATGAAGTATTCATCTATTATTGTTATTTATCGGCATTATAGTTTTGCAATTCATAAAAATGATTTTTTTATTTTTATTTTTATTTTTATTTTTTTATTTTTTATTTATTTATTTATTTATTTATTTATTTATTTATTTATTTATTTATTTATTTATTTATTTATTTATTTATTTATTTATTTATTTATTTATTTATTTATTTATTTATTTATTTATTAATTTATTTATTTATTTATTTATTTATTTATTAATTTATTTATTTATTTATTTATTTATTTATTTATTTATTTATTTATTTATTTATTTATTTATTTATTTATTTATTTATTTATTTATTTATTTATTTATTTATTTTTGATAATTCTTTATGAGTTTTTCATTTTGAAATGAAATATAACAAGAAAATTTTTCATATGGCAAAATCTTTTTGAAAAGTCGGAAAACTTTAATTTGCAACCCTTAAAAGATCAAAAAGTTCTGAATAACATGTTATGTTGTTTTTATCAAAATCCAATATAACATGTTAACAATTGTTCATTTTTATATTGTTTCGTTTGTTTCAAATGGAATTAAGATTTTCGCCAGATATTTTTATTATTTATTATTGATCAATCAAAATTATTCAATGAGTTATTCCATTAAAGACTGGCACAACTGTAAAAACGATGGAGAAAATAGACAGAAAAGATATTTTCTACAAATGAAATTCAAAAGAAAAGTCCAGTTCTCTTCAGGAATCCGAAATGTGATATTTAAATGAGTGATAAATTCCGCTTGAATAACAAGGCGAGAACCTTGAATTTAAATGGAATTCTTTGGCTTGTTTTGTTTTGCAATAGCTGTATCAATTTTCACTTTTTGTGTTATCAAATGTTTGCACATTATCATTATTTTGTAAATAATCATTAAAGTTTTGAATTAAAAAAAAACAGAATGAAAAATCAAAGAGATATGAAAATTTCAAAATTAGAAATGCTCAAATAGTAGAAAATTTCGAAAAAATATTCACGCCAATTCCAGAATATGCATCTTCGAAATGATTTTTCATCAAAATTATCTGTTTCACCGTATCCAGTGACTTCTCAATCAACTTGTAATACATTTCCATATCTTCCGCATCTACTACTTCCCATTTTCCTTTTTCTTTTTGTTATTTTCCTAATTTTCAATCAAACACATAAATAAAGTCCCAGTCTGGTTTCAAAAGAAGCAAACGATGCAAAATGAGTCAGAAATTGTTCTCATATGTAATAGTCCTCATGCTTGACAGAGCAATAAACAACAAACATCAAACAATAAGCAACTTCTTCATTTATCTCACATCATTATCTTCATCGGTTCAACCTCTCACTCTTGCCCTTCCCACTGTTGTGCATCGTACCGTTGCGCGGCACCTGCTGGATGCAATTGAAACAAAAGTCGTATTCGGAGATTTCGAAATTCTTTCAGATGACGAGAAGCAGATGAGCGGAAAGGAAGACGCTTTCATCTATCGAAAGATGGCTGAAAAAATAAACAGATAAATAAAAGGAGAGCAAGAGGAAGAGACCAAGCAAGAGACAGAGATGAAGGCACAGAGAACTTTGTCCCAATCACTTTCATCTTCTTCTACATCACATACAACAACGATCCACAAAAAAATTTCTTTCAGGACGTCGCGGCCTTTTACACTAGCACGTGCTCTTGCCATGGCAACACAGCAACAGACTTCTCCTTCTCATGTTCCATCGAGATAGAAGTGAGTATCACACATCTTATTGCATCATCCTTTGTGAAGTCGGAAATGTCATCTTCTCTTGATTGCAGTCCAGTTGCTTCTCCATCGTATTAACCATCCAACTCATTATCAATTAGCTGCATTTCTTCAAAGCTGACGATGAGCTGTCAAACGATTAATTCTTTCTGATTGTTGGGCTACACTCCTCCGAAATCCAGCTGGACTCTCTCTTGCACTTCAGCCTCCTCAAAGTCAGCTCCATCTTCTTATTCCTCAACAACTCGCTCCTCCTCATCAAACTGAAACAGATGAAAATGTTGCACTTGAAGCATATCGGTGGAGATGCTGTTTATCTTTGTGCTGTCCTTTTCCTATTCACAACAGAGCTTCTCCGTTTTCTGACGTCTTTTCATCTCCTCTTTCTTCTGTCAATGATTCTATCCCGCTTTCTTACTGCAATAAACTCCCACATCCTTCCTCTTCAATCTTAATCACCTTCGAGCTAGTCAATGGCTGCCACACAATAGGCTTCTATTCTCTCTCTTCTCATTCACTCCTTTCCTCTGCTAACCTCTTCTCTTTCTTCCTCTTCTTCCCTCTCTTCCTCCTCCTCCTCCGCTTCCCAATTCGCACCATGGAGACAACCACTCGCTTTCAGGAAACACTTCATCATCCTTCTTCATCTGCTGTGTCATTATCTTCCTCCTTATCCATCTCTTCTCCTTCTCCCTCTGGTTCTGCATCAGGTTTCTCTCACTCATCAACGTAGTGAACCCGTCGTCCGCACAAACCATCAACATGTCCTCTTCTTTCTTCTTCTTCTTCTTCCTATCCTTCTCTAATGCTTCTGCATCTGCCTCTGCCTCTTCATCGTCTGTTTTGTCGCTCCAGTTGTCAACATCATGCAAACTGAACTCTCCTCTCTCTTCGTCTTCCAGCCCATCGTCCTCTTATTCCTCTAATTCCTTGTCTTCCTCGTAGTATATATCACAGGAGCCAGTCTCTTCCCCTTCTCTCAGCATCATCTACGTGAGGGAATCAATGCTTCCACTCAACGAACCTTTTTCTTGCTTCTGCAGCTTCGTTCGCTCGTGAAAGCGCTGCGACTGTTGTCTTCGGATTCTTTTCTCTGGACGAGCAAGGGGAGACTGTGAGTGGAGGAGATATCAGAGTGGAAAACATGGCAGGGGTGGGAATCAGGATATGGGCGGAAGTGCGAAGAGGAGTAGGGAGAGGAGAAGCTATAGGAGCAAGATGATGTGAAAACTTTTTGTGGAAGCCGGCGTTTGTATGTTTTGGAGACAGAATCTGGAAGGGTGAGTTAGAAGGGGGTGCATTTGGAGATTGTGAGTGAAATGGATAGGATGATGGTGATGGTGGTGGTGATGATGATGAAGTGGAGAAGAAGACGAAGAAGAAGAAGAAGAAGAAGAAGGAGAAGGAGAAGAAGGAGGAGAAGAAGGAGAAGAAGGAGAAGAAGGAGAAGAGGAAGAGGAAGAAGAATTATTCGCAGATAAAATACAAGAAGATAAAAGAGAAAATAATGTAGAATCTATCATTGTAGAGTTTGAAGCAGAAGGAGAAGGAATACGATTGCAGGAAGAAGAAGAAAGCGAATGAAACATCTTCGTTTCCTTTTTGGACATTTTTCAGTACCTCCACAGACACTGTAATGATTTATTCATCCAAAAGCCAGGCACAACTTCCAATAACCAGTAACCTCCAAAGAAACACTCACGCCATTCAAATCTTTCGCATCTCTCATTCCACTATCTTCAGAGCAATAGCAGCTCTTCCTTCTAAGTTGAGCAAGACTTCGAGTCTCTGGGGATACCTGTGGAAGATCTGCCAGAGTATTTTTTTTTCCTCCTCCGAATGAGGGAGGAGAAAAGCTGTTTGAGCTTTTCACATTTGAAGATGAAGAGAATGTGCAGTGTTGCTTGAGGCTCAACGAAAGAGCGATGATTCACATCAGGAAAAGAATACCATAGAATTTATACTGATCACGGTGAGCAACTAGCTTGGGAACTCAGGACTGTGAAAGATAGTTCCGCTCCATTTGTTACTAATGCTAGTTATAACACAGGACTACATCAGATCCACTATGCAAAACACGTACCATCACTTTAACTTCATCTTTTTTCCCCTGTGTCTCAGGACAATCCTATTTTTTATTAACAAACAGATTGTCATCTTCTTTTTCTTATTTGTTTCATGAAGAAACATTCACATCGAGTTTCTTTGTTCAGAATTTAATCTTCATTTATAAGTTTAACTTTTAAACTATTTTTTTGTTGCAAATCAAGAAGAAACAAAGGATAACGAAGCTTTTATGAATATTCGTTCAAAAATGTTGCTTTCAAAAAAAAAAAAAAAAAAAAAAAAAAAAAAAAAAAAAAAAAAAAAACAGCAAAAAAAAAATGCGACAAACATCGTAAAACTTTAATAATATGATTTCTTCTTGCAAATAAGGAAAAAGTCTGTAAAATATATTTTGGTGATAGATGAAATTGAATATGTGTTCACTGTGACAAACAAGATGCAACCCGGAACACAATGCATTCAACAACATACGTTATTTGAATGTTTATAAGAAATAAATAAAACAAACCGTTGTTGCCTTGTGGATTGGAGAAAAAAGGAAAAGTTCATTAAAAATATTTCCCTTTGGTAAATATTTTGATAATTCTAATTCTGGTTTATCGAAAAAAATTGAAACTTTTGAATTATGTTGACTGCGATTTGCGATGAAATGGAGCATGGTTGTTAAATGTTATATTATTTATTATTTGAAAAAAAGCAACTGTCAGACGATCTCTGATTTTTCAAAAAGATTTTTTAACCAGTTAATTTTATTCTTTAATCACAATGCCCATGCTATTAATCGTTCAACCATTTAGTTTATTTTTAGGATTTTGACAATTCTGAAAACAAGCTAGTTGGTAAATAACCCGGGAAATTTTTTTTTATTGTAAACAGTTATAAAAATGGATATAATGAAATGTTCTGTGTGAATAAAAGAAATGAATTAATCAAAAGTTAAAATTCTGCACTTCGAGTTATCAATCAAGTGAGTTTTGTTGATGGAAGCTTCGCAACCTTCAACAGGAGATGTTTCACTGAGGCTTTTCAGGACAATTTCAGGATATAAAGGTCAAATACCAGAATCTCTGATAGATGCCACGATGGTAGATGGCTTTAATGCTTCCGATAATGCTTCTTTTAATTCGTTAACGAAATTTGATCAGATTAATGTGGCATTGCTTCGCACAAAGTCTGTGTTAGAAGTGTAAATAAATATCTTTTTATTTGCATTGACATATTAATCTGATGGCTGGACGATGTGCGAGGTGTGCGAAAGAGGAAACACAGCAACGATCTTGTTTTCCTTTGTCAGCTCCGAAATATCTTCGTTCGTGCGTGTCGATGCACCATCCATATGCATGCACATTGGAAAGTTTGATAATCCCATAAATTTTCTTCTTCCTTCAATTGAATCAACTTCAACATATTTGAATAGGTCAAAAAATAAAGAAGAATCCATTCCTTTCTTTGTGGTGGCAGTGAAAACAAAGTTGTCGGAGTTGGTCTGTGCATATTCCTGAGGAAGAAAGGTAGAATGGCTGATAACAGAAGTCTTGCAATGCTCCCCGTCAGCAGAAATTAGTAAAAGCAAAGAAATTGATGGAGGAAGAGGTGCTTCTTGAGAAATTGGGTTGGGACAATCCGGAAGAGTAATTATCTTCGTTGATTCAGTTGTGTCTCTTTTGATGTAAGTTTCATCCAGATTAAATATTAATTGTGGAATATATTTCTTCTTCTTATATTATTCATCCAAATCTTCAAAAAAAGGACGCAAAATGAGCCTTGTTGAGTGTTCGATTCTATTTATTGGAAGTTTTGCAGGCTTTTTTAATGAAGATCCTTTTATGTTGGAAATAAAAGAATAACCCCACTTTTTATTCACAGCCTTTTCTTTTCCGCTTTCGTTCTTTTTTGAAGAAGAAATGAAACTTGCCTATTTGAAATAAAAAATAATTTAATAATTGAAATAATAAAATTCAAACTGCATTTGTACATTGCTTTGCAGTTGTTCCTTTGAGATGGTGTAAATCATTTTTTATTTGCATTTATATTTCATCGCGATACTTTTTTCTGATTATACAGGGTCTTCCATTTATTCCGACGTCTCTATGTTCATTTTTCGCCTTCACAGCTCTGTAGTATGCACTCTTCGAAATCAATCCTGCATTGAACACATCTGATGCTCTGAAACCTTCTTTTTGGATTATTTTTAGGATTCTAAACTGCCTTGTTGAATACTTTCTATATTCAGACGAAGAAAGAAAAGATATAAATCTATAAAGGTTAAATTTCTCTCGTTGCTTTTTCATTTCAACACATAAAGGGGGCGATCATTAAGAAAATTTCCCGGGTTTTCAACTTTTTCCCGGGTTATCAACCAACTAGCTAACAAAAGTATTGTTATTAATCCAAGATCAATTCAAATTCTTTTCAAAGAGAAAGTTAAAGTTCAAAGAGAAGCACCGTTGTTCAAAATCATGAAGACTTTAGATTTGTGTTCAATTTTCTTTCGGAAAAATTCGAAAGAAATTTGTAATTATTTATTATTTTCAATTAAAAATGATAAGCATGACTGAACGAAGAATGACGTTGATTATTCATTTCAAACACTCGTAATATTAATTAAATTTTCTATCATATTCTGGTTTGTTGGGAAAAATGTATTTCTTGCTTTTCTTATAATTATTGATTTTTTGTCTTATTATTGAGTTAATAATTTTATTTTAAGAAATATGAAACTTCTTCTGAATAAAAATGGGGGTGGAAAAGAAAGACAAATGAGAAACAATTCATTTCAGTTGTTCCTGCCAAAGAATTAGCTGTTCAAATTGTATCCGATTGTGAATATATTATTATGTTTGTGCTTTACACATGTTTTATTATCTCACTCCGACTTAATTATGCATCACTCATTTTCTTCTTTTTCCTCCTCTTTCTTTTCACAGAGTCAGCTGTAGTTACTCAAAAAGATGCACAACATGCAGTTCACTTGGATCTTTCTCTTTCACCAGAGCAACCCAGAAGCTCAAACAGGCTGCAAAGTTGGTAACGAAGTTGCACAGAGAAACGCCAATCATGGGACAGTTGCAGATGATTTCGAACGCTGAAGAAGTTGTTGCTGCGAAGCCTACTAATTAATAAATAAGATTAAACAATGAAACATTTTTCTTTTCATTGACCAGAGTTGTGATGGTTTCAATTAAGGCCAATTTTAAGGGGGAAAAAATGACAACGAAGGGAAATATCGAAAGCCGTTGTGATTGAAGTCATTTATTGGATGTATCGTTTTTGGGTTTGCGTGAGATGTGAAGAATATTGTGGAATTCCTTTATTTGTCCAGCTTCAAGGCGAAGAAAATTTTCAATGATTAAGAAAGAGATTACATAAGTGAACACGAAGGCATTCATTTAATAGCTCTATCCAGAATTCAGAGTATTTTTGCCTTCCATATCAACTTTTTTATATTCGATTCCTTTCTTGATTTCTTCTTCGTCCTCCACTCTCTGTTCACAAGGAAAAACAGAAACTTCCGTAAACATTATCACCGAACCGTTTGGACATATCCTTTGGCTCTGAGCCTATTTTGTTTCGTGGATCAACCATCATTGCTAATTCATTCCATATTCAAAGTCAAATTCGGTGTGGGCTGATCTTGTGGGCTCAGGGTTGCTTGCTTCTCCATCGCACGTGAAGCACTGTGCAATGAAGATGTCACAGCTGAGCAGAGCGGAATTATCGGAGACTGTTCGAAGTATTTTGGATTAATTCACAGATGTTTAAAAACATCTTCTGCGACCAGAATGCTTAGGCGAACGAACCATACGTGTGCGCCAAGTTGAAGTCTTACCGCTATCGACCATTGCATGGTGGTATTGCCCAGGTACAGAGAGAACAAACGCTGCAGTCGTTTAGGATGTGGAACATTGCTGTGCTGATTGCTCCTTATGTGGTAGCGCGGGGCATTGATATTCCGCAAGTTGATCTGATTTTTGTGACGCATGCCCCAACAGACACAAAGACTAACTTGCATCACACGGGAAGAGCATGAAGGCGTGGAAGATGAAAAACATGTGTTGAACTGCACAATCAGACAGATGAATACCACCTTGTGATCGCAGAGCGTCAGAGTGCAATTATGTTCGAAATTATTTCGTCACCTTCGGGTGTGCAAATGATGAGATCTGCAGGAAGAGATGCGGCAGAGCAGATTGTGACTGTTTCTGGTTCGCTGGTGCTATTCTTCAAAGCTGTTGTGCGGTCGCTGGCAAAGAACTGGGAGGAGGTGACGCAGGTGATGGGAACTGGGCTGAATGAAGGCGAGAAGCTGAGTGAGAAAGAAGAGGAGGAAAGGTTGGAAAGACAGTTCGCCCTTTTTTTATGGGATGAAGCAAATAAAGAAGAAGATGAAGAGGAAGAAGACGATACAGACGATGAGGATGCTGAGGAAGAAGAAAACAATGAAGAAGAAGCGGAAGAAGGAAAAGAGAAAGAGAAAAAGGTAAAGAAAGATGATGATATTGCCACAAAGGACAATACAACGAAAAGGAACGGTGTGAGATGAAGAAAGTCCAGAGGAACATGCTGACAGTGCTATCTCGTGCGATTGAGCTGATACTAGACTATTCAAAGCTTATAAAAATGTTATTTCTCATCACAAGCGCAGCTGGACTAACGCTCTGTTTTTTGCTATGAATGAGCGTCAGCCTTCTGTGAATCAGCGCTTCTCCTTTGCAGCCGCTGCAGCCTCCGCTGCAAGGCAGGAGAAGCACTTCCAGATCCAGTCGCCTGGGTATGTGTGGTCCAATCTTCGTGCTTTGCTCCCTCACGAAATGATCGATTTCGTGCAGCACATGAGGCTTTGCACGGATCTGCGATCGGCTGTTTTTGATGTTCAGTGTGAAAACGCAGACACATTTATTGGAGCATTTGCCAAACACCGCTTTTTGTTACTTACGACTGTCACAGAGCTGCCAAAGCTGCGCGTTGGAGAAGAGGATTCAACTGTGAGCGGTGGAAGATGAAGATATGGAGTAGGATTTTGAAGTGGCAATGGTAGAAAAAGAAGTTGAAGAGCGACAGATATGGTCGATATGGAGGAGGATGTGTAGGAGGAAAACGAGTTGATTCAAAATGGAGAAAGTGAGGAGGGGGATTAAGTGATTGGTTTTAACAGAAGCAGTTTCAGCGTAGGAAAAAGAAACTTTTGAAAATGAGCTTTATGAAATTGATGCTTTGGCAAATCTATTCAAAACAAAATCTGCTTTTGAATGTGTAATTTTAAATTAGATATATATGTTTTGAACTTTACAAAAAACAAAGAATAATTTCATTATTATGTTTTGAAAAACAACATGAGCAAAATCTTCAAATCAGACAGGCGAAGTGTATGAAAATCACTGATTAACACATATAATTGCACTGTTGAATTCTCTTTTTGAATAAATTGAAGATGAAACGATAACAAAAACAAAATTTAAAAACGAAATTGATCGATACATAGAATTTGACTTCAAATCAAAAATAAAGCATACAAAGCAAGGAACAACTTTTATAATGAAATGAAGAAAATATTTTCATCAAAGAGTTTTTATAATCAACATCACATCCACTTTTCAGTCCTCTTCTCTAGCATTATCCAGATTGAGAGCACCACCAATTTCTTCGTCGCTCCCTTCTTCTTATTCATCAGCAGCTCAGGCGCCTTCCACAGTATGCATTTCTTCTTGAGATCATCTTTGTGCTCAAAAGCGGAAGATGGTGGCCAAAGTTTGGTGAACCGCTCACTCTTTATAGAAACATCAGAGGAAAATGGAACTAGAGGAGAGGTCAAAGAGAAGGATGACGAATCAGAAAATGAGTCATTTGAAGACGAGCAATCTGAGTGTATCCCAATTCAGATATCTATGCACTCAGAGAAAAGAACAACCAGGGACAGAAAGAGGTTCGATTGGAGTTTGCCTTTCATTTCGCAAAAGTAGTGAAGCGTGTGATTATCCAAGAAGAACAAGTCCTGTACAGCTATTTATTCTTTTTTCTGCAAAGTGCAAATTTCCATTTCTTTCTTCTGGTTCTTTCCATAAAGCAGTTTAAACAGCTTAAATATGTGATCAAAAAAAAATGTCATCAGCTAATAATTTAATTTATCGAAACAAATGATATATTAAAAAATACAAAAGAATGATTAATTTGTTATTTTCATTTGTCAAAAAACGATTGTTAAAAATTGAACAACTTATAAGAACAATGACAAGTGATAAAACATACATGATAAATGAAAATTCAACGCAAGTGATTACTCATTTCTGATTCACACTCTATTTTCAATCAAGAAAATGATTTTATAAGGAGTTGTTCATTACTAACGCATAATGAATAATCATTATCACCAAAAATAGTGTTGTGAAAAGATGTTCGAAAAACATACTTTGAAAGCAATGACTTCTTCACATATCAATGTTAATGTGAATTGTTAATGAATTAACAATTTCCTTTAAAAAATTTTTTTATGAAAGCTATTTTGGTTTGTGGAAAATAACAAAAATATTGAAATGTGTTTCGTTTGTGATAAATATCAAAATGGTGCAAAATCGTTTTTGGATATATTATTATTTATTTCACAATAAATAATAACGGGAAGATCTCTGATTTTTCAAAAAGATTATGCCATATGAAAAAATTTTTTTGAAAAGTTCCTTTTGTTTAATTATCAAATAAATTTAAATGTCCATATTTCGATCAAATTTCTGTTCCCAATCATGAAAATTTGAAAAAATGGAAATAACAACATTGTCAATATTTTATTTTCATAACAGCAAATTTTAGTTTATGAAAACAGAAATTTGATTGAAAAATGAAAAATTTATTTTATTTGATAATTAAACAAAAGGAACTTTTCAAAAAAATTAAGACATATTTTTTATGATTATTTTTTAAATTATTTACAAAAAAATTGTTAAAAATAGAAAATTCAATTATTTGTCAAGAGTGAAAAAACTTTAAATATAATAATAATATGAGAATCAGTGTTTAATACGTTCTAGCTAACAAAATTCATTTTGGAATGATTTCAAATGAATGTTTTCAACAATTATTTTTTTGGAGAAGAGGAAAAAAATACTGATAGTGTTTGGAGATTTGATGTAGATGTTGATGAATATGTTAAAGGTTGTGATTCTGTAATTGAAGAAGTTGTTAATGTTGGTTGATTTTGACTTAGTTCATGCAGCGTATGAGTTGATGTCACAGGCGATGAAAATGTCACAGATATTGAATGGAATGGTTGAGTTGACAACGATGGAAATGAATTTATTTCATCATATTGAAGAAGAAAATGCCATGCTTGCGAATTGTAGCACATATAATCTTCATCACTATCATTGTTTCTTTCTTTGCTAAGGGCTTGAATTTTTATTTCATTTTTTTTTTTCAGAACTTCAAAATTCGCTTTCTCTCTTCTTTCTTTGGAAATTGCAGCTGTGATTGTTCATTGATCAGTATAAGATATATCTGAAATAGAAAATATGGAAAATTGATAAATATAAAAATGAAAAATTAACAAGTTCAAATTAAAAATAATGGTAAAAAAGTGAAGATAAGCCTCCTGTTTCTTCGAAAAATGAAGATATTGTGGGAGTCAACGTTTTTCCAGAATAAAGCTTATTCTTCATTTTCGCAAAATATATGGAATTTGCTATCATTTTTGCTTCTTTTCTTTTCAAATATTTTTCTGTCATTTCATCCAAAAATCTCGTATTAGCTTCAGAATCTATTTCTGGAATAGGGTTTTGAAGAATATGAAAATTTGTGAGACAACAAGCAACAGAAAAATAATCAGTAATATGGGTCATTATTTTTCATATCGTAACTTTGTTCGAAGAAAGATCTTTTTTAAAGAAATTGTGGTATAATGCGAAAAAAGTCAAAAACACATGTTTATAAATGAAAAGAAAAAGAATTGTGAATGAATTTTTGAAAACTAAGTTACTTTGAGAAAATTCTGAAAATTCCATTATTACATTTATTTTATTGATATTTTTAATATTTTAATAATTTGATAATACAGCACCCAACAAGATCAATTATTGAATATTATTGATTAATATTTGAGTATGATTTAACGATATTGCTTTTTTTATGCTTTTAATAAACCATCATCTTTATATAAATAAATAATTGTTTCATTAAATTAAGATACGATATAACGAGGTTAATAAATTTATGTATTGTTATTTAAAACTTTATTAATGTTATGAACGATCATAATACAATTTAGGTCGATTCGAGAGGTTGAAGAGATGCAATATATTTTCAAATAATTATTTTGTTATTTGGATGATGGAACGTGTAATTTTAAAAGAATGAGATCAAATAATGATTATAACAGGTTATCTATTCGAGCATTTCGGCTAAAAAATGAAAAGAGACAACAATGTTTAATTAAGCTGAAATTTTTCTTTTCATCGTTTTTTGTTTTAAATTCATTTCATTAATAGACCTTATTGTTTTAATAGAAAAGTTTTTTATATTTGCAATATTCACTTCGTTTATCACTGAAAAAACATTAATTTATCAGAACTTAAATGAGACTTAATTTTTTAGATTAATTCGATAGAAGAACTTGTGAAACATAACACATTAATTTGATTTTTCAATAAACATATAATTAACTTTAGCAATTTCAAAATATTTATTTCTATTTTCCAGTGCAAAGGTGAAATGAAGAAAAAGATAAAACAAAAAAAAAGTGAGGAAAATTACGTGAAATCAATAAATGAGAAAAAGAATCCATCTTTTGCTAAGCTTCATTTTTTTCCAAAATATAATCAAATTAATTGTATCAATTCAGTTTGCTTCAGAAACATGAAAAGCTGAAATAAAAAACCTTCCTCCATCGTTTCTTGCTTTGCATTTCTGGAACTCGCAGCCACTGATCCTGACACACGAAGTAATATTATAAGCATACAATCCTCCTCCAGCCCAATTTTTTACAGTATAAGCAATGAACGAGTTGTTCTCTATTTTGATAGAATTGATTGAAACGCAAAAAATTCCTCAGCCATAAGAATACGCAGAGCAGTCGTTGAACGAACTAAATTTCACTGAAAGTGTTCCTGATGCCTTATCAAACATGTAAATCGCTCCACCATTTGAAGTTCCATCTGAATAAGAACTACTTGTCCCTGTGGTTTTTGAGTTATTCCACACACACCAAGTGAATGAATTCGCCACATTGTTTGTAATCTGCTGTCTTACTGGTTTCGATGGATTCCCATCACTCCCGCTGACTGCGACATTCTGTGATCGATTGCACCTGGCAAATGAGGTGTTTGAGGCATCCAAGGATGATGAGGGGCTGTTCAGCGAGGGGACAATGCACCCATCATAAACTTCTTTGGATCCTTTACTGACACAATCTCAACTTTCTGCTTTTGACTGTCTAAATGCAATTTCTGTTGTGTTTGTGCTGATGTTGCAGTTATTTGAGCTGCATTGTTTGTTTTTTGGGCTGCATATGATTCCTGTCTGGACATTTGATTGAAAAACTGTGAATGTGCAAGTGTTTTCGGTAACTGTTGAGGAGGAACAGCATTCAGTGCTTAAGAAGAAGGATGCAATTGAAAAGAAGAAAGAGGAGATATTTCAGTTGAAGAAATATGAGATTGAGATTGAGACTGAGACTGAGACTGAGATTGAGATTGTGGTTGAGGTTGAGATTGAGCCTGAAAAGAAGCTAACATCAAAGAAGAAGAAGAAGGTGTTGAAGATGGAGCAGAAAAAGAAGCAAATGACGAAGAGAAAGAAGCAGGCACCGCATGAATGTTCTGCTGAGGATAATACGACGACATTGTAAAAGGAGGAGTCGAAGCAGACCATTCATTACTAGACAAACAGGAAGAGAACGAAGAACTTGTTGGAGGTGTTGAGAGCCGGCCAGCGAACTGAGTGGGAGTGACATAAGGAGAAGTGCTGGAAAGAGAGTATGCGAAGAGAGGGGAAGAGGAAGGAGTGGAAGAAACAGGAGAGAGAGAAGAAGAAGGAAATGGAGACAAAGAAGGAGAAGGAGAAGGAGACGGTGAAAGGAAAGGGGAAGGAAATGGGGAAGGAGAGGAAAGACCAGACTGATAATGAGCTGAGGAGAAGTGAAGAGAAGAAGTGGAAGAGGTGGAGGAAGGAGAGAGAGGAAGCGAGGGAGGTTCAATAAATGGGACAGAAGCATCTTGCAAGCGGCTAAATTGCCCTCTCTCTGAATAACTTGTGCTCTGCTATTTTGTTGAATAACTTGCTGAATTGACACCAGCTGCATCACAAGAAGAAACAGAAGAAAACGAAGAAATGGCTGAAGGAGAAGAGGCTTGAAGAGAGAAATGAGAAGAATTTGGAGAAAAGATTGGAGAAGAAGAAGGCGTTGAAGAAGAAAAGAAGGATCACAATTGTTGAATCGAAGATAGATGCTGTGTGAATGTGCGAATGAATGCGGAAGAATAAAGTTGAAATTGAACAAGGAGACGAAAGAGACGAAGAAGAGGAATATGTTGAAGTCAAAGAAGAGAAAGTTGAAGGAGCAGAAGATAAAGTTGTTTTGTGACACAATATTTTCTTGAATGAATTTAAATATCGTTTATTCGTTGCATCGAAAAAGTTGCAACATTAAAAGTTACAACAAAAACGAAGTAATAATATAAAGAAGAAGAAGGCGAAGAAAAAGGAGGAGGAGGAGGAGAAGGAGAAGAAGAAGAAAAAGAAGAAGAAGAAGAAGAGGAGGAGGAGGAAGAAGAAGAAGAGGAAGAGGAAGAAGAGGAAGAAGATGATGAAGAAGAATACGATGGCGATTAAGATAAAGGCATCAACGAACGTGGTAGCATCGCCTGTTTTGTCTCTTCGGGATTAAGTCCGAGTGCTTCGCAGCTCCTCCATTCCTTTGCCGCCATCCTTCCAAAGCTCCTCCTTTCCATCGCTCTCTCACATGATCCATTCCTCCTTTTCCATCTTTGCTCCTCTTCCTGCCGCGGCAACGCCTTGCAGCATCTGTCGCGCATCTTCATCATTTTCCTGGGAATCCCCTTCTGCTTTGCCACCTTCTCCATTTTTCATTCAACTTTCCTTCTTCATCAACATCCCTTTCTTTCCACTGCTCAGCGCTCAAAAATCTTGCAACTACACCAACCTCCATTTCAGCCTCCCATTTCCTCCTCCCATTTCTTGCAGAATGCAAACAAAACAAACAAACATACAAATTAACATTCAAATCAACAACCAAATAAATAAATAAATAAATAATAATTAGGAAAACATCAAACAGATAATTCTAATCACAATTTTTCTCCTTTATTTACATTCTTCTTTGAAATTATGTCACTTCCATCAGAAAGTCCATTAATATCATTTTCGTTTATAATTTTTTTTCAAGTTACATTGCATCTCTTCAACCTCTCGAATCGACCTAAATTGTATTATGATCGTTCATAACATTAATAAAGTTTTAAATAACAATACATAAATTTATTAACCTCGTTATATCGTATCTTAATTTAATGAAACAATTATTTATTTATATAAAGATGATGGTTTATTAAAAGCATAAAAAAAGCAATATCGTTAAATCATACTCAAATATTAATCAATAATATTCAATAATTGATCTTGTTGGGTGCTGTATTATCAAATTATTAAAATATTAAAAATATCAATAAAATAAATGTAATAATGGAATTTTCAGAATTTTCTCAAAGTAACTTGGTTTTCAAAAATTCATTCACAATTCTTTTTCTTTTCATTTATAAACATGTGTTTTTGACTTTTTTCGCATTATACCACAATTTCTTTAAAAAAGATCTTTCTTCGAACAAAGTTACGATATGAAAAATAATGACCCATATTTTCAAATTCAAAAACCCATGATCTGCGAAAGATTATTAATAATGCTTAGAGTCGACCAAAAAACCGTTCAACAATCACTCTGAGTGAAGCCAACTCCGGAGTTTAGATTGGTTTTGTGATGATTGCTCAAAATTCAGGCTTGGTTCCGATATAAGCAGAATCTGCGAATATTTAAGCTCCTCCAAGTTGTGTTTGAAACGTAGGGTAGTGATCCTTTAAAATTGAAAAATCGTGTGTTGAAACAGAATATATGGAACTGATCGTACTGGCTGTTCCAATTCTAGGATTCACTCCCACCTCCGCCTTTATGCAATAAATATGATGTTTGCCAGAAAAATATTTCTTTCCGACTCTAACTTTCCCCCCGGACGATTGATTGGTATGACAGCATAATCAACAGTGATTCCAGCTTCTTCAAAACCAGCAATTCTGTCAGGACGAAAAGACAGAAATAAGAAAGCTAGTTGATTTTTGACAATCGAAATAGTTGAATAGAGAAGGCGAATTTTCGAAGATTGTGAATCTTGTTTTGGTTTTACAAGCAAATGTGTGAAAGTGCAAGATCCATGATGAAGGAAATTCAGAAGCAAGAAAAGCTGTTCATCAAACGAGTCGATAGTTTTAGTACGACCTCTTCGTGGATTATCACACGGAGAAAGTGATTGAATCAGCATATCAATCTGTGCTCGTACAAATCCTGTCAAACGATAAAACCCAAAAGATGGGTTAATAAATTCTTGACAAGTAACATCGATGATTGATTTCTTCTTTTCTTCTTTTATTTTCTCAACATGAGTGGGAATTGCATTTCTTTCCTCCACTTTTTACAAAACTTACAACAATGGAATTTGTGACATGATTGTTAATGATAATAAAAGGTGACAAACATAAACACCCATATTTCATGATTTTTCTTTATGATCCTTCACACAGAATTGTGATTATTTGTTAAGATTCAATTAATTCAATTTAGAACAAACATATATTGCATTTAATGAAACTTTCAAGGATTTGATTTGGCAAATACCATATGAAGAAATAAAAATGTTTCAGTTCTTCTAACAAAAAAAAAAAAAAATGAGAAGTGAAAAGATGTATTAAGGACATCTTCATTTTCATTTCAGCTTAAACAATAGTTTTTTGATGTAGTTGTGATAATTTTCCAATTTGAACACAAAGTGTCTTCTCAGTGACAAACCAACTTCAAAAAAATGAACACAACGAAAAACGTTGTAATTTCAAATATAAACGCCAACATTTCCGATATATAAAACCATTAAATTTATTGTTGAAATATGTCTAAAAGACTTTCAAACACAAAATTGTGAATTTTGAAGATGACGATATCTTATCCTCATTTTTTTAAATTGTTTGAAAAAGCTCAAAAAAGTTACAATATAATGTTTCCAATTAAAAAATATTTTGTAATAAGAATATCACACAATTCAAATAATTCTTTGGATCAACAAAAAAGTTCTGAATTAATGCACTTTTTTCGGATGTGGAAGGACAAGTTCAGAAAATAAGGGATCAATGATGATGTGTGCAGGAGAAGCGAATGAAGAGAAAGTAAAAGGCGGGACCTTTGATGAGTGCTATTGCTTTGCATTGAATGGATTTCGGGGGTGAAATTCTTCTTCGATTATTGACAAAAAGTCCAAATTTTCTGATTCAATGAGTGAAAAACCCTGGACATGGTAAAAAAAACCCGGACTTTTTGAAAATTGCAACTGCAATTAGTTTCATTCAAATATCTTCAATTGACCGATATATTTTATGTTTAATTCAGTAATTAATGAACATTTGGAGATTTTTTGAATTGAGAATTGTATAAAAAACAATTTTTGTATTTTTTCAACGAATTCATAGACGTTAGTGTGAAATTGTATTTCTCAAATTGTCAAAATTGTTGTTGTGATATTTTCTAAAATAAAATGAAAGTTGATACAGACGCAACAGAAGTTTCTTCCAATCCGATGCTCAGTTTATTCCATCCTTTGTCTTTTCTGAATTCAGTGAAAAAGAATAAAAGAAATTATTGCATCAAACATTCAATACAAGACAAACAATTAATTTCTAGCTAAATATGAAAAAGTTTGGCAAAAAATTAGATTTGATTTTTAACAAAAAGTATTTCTAAACAAACTAATAAATATTTTCATCTATTCGTTTTCATCATGCTGTATTTTAAATTTTTTGCTTTCAGGTTGAGAAGTCTCTTCTGCGCTTTCCTTTTGCTTCCTTTTCCATTCATCTTTTTCGTAATCTTCGTCATCTTCATATATAAAGTTGCTGTCAATTTTTTTCTTTCTTGTTCTGATAATTCTTTTGGTAAAATTGCTTCTATCAGAATTGGTACGGTGATCTTCGTCATCGAATAAATTATCTTCTGTTTGTGTGCATCCATCAATGCTATGTTTTTCATCGATTTTAATATCCATATTATACTTTCTTGATGATTGGACTTTTCGTTTTGGTGTGAAAGATTCAAATAGTTCCCTTTTTGCTTCATCCAAAGAAGTTATGGAAGAAGATTTTGAAGGAGATCCACATATTTTTGATAGAACTTGAGAAGCTACTCGTGGCCAGATTCCTGTTTTCAAAAAAGCAGTTTTAATTACGGAAGGAGTGGTTGCTGCAGAGATTGCGTCTGGTTAAACCTCAGCAAGTGCCTTTCTGTAAGAAGAAGATGAATCATCCGAAGGAACTATGTAATTATTGTTTAAAGTTCTTTTTAATCTGGCGAAAATTACGTTATCGCATAATTGAAGGATATGTATCATGTTAGGAGGGAACTTTTTGATGAAGATTCCACATTTTTCTGCTTCACGAATGACATATGAGCATGTATTGGTAGTATGGTTTTCAAGAAGAAGAGGACCCTTTTTCGAAGATGTTGATTGTATTTTTTGATGAATAAGAGGAATCCAATTTTGAAGCAAGATAATTTTGAAAATTTCAGTGGTAATCCATCCTGAAGGTGCAGGAATTTAATTAATATTAAAAAATTTCAAATTAGAAAACTCTTCAGGCATTTTTTTCTTTGGATAAAGAAAAAAATGAGGAAGGTTGGAACCATCAGAACACACGCAAATACATAAAGTCGCGTTTGAAGATTTTCGAGGAGAAGGAGGAGAAGGAGGGATTTGGTCCTTCAAACAGATGACCAACTTTGCAGAACTTTCTCCAATTTGTACAGAAGATTCATCGAAATTAAAAATATTTGTAACTTCGATATTGTTTCCTTCTACGATTTCTTTCACTTCTTCAATTCAATTCGTCACTCTTTCAGGGCTCTGTGATTGAATCTTTGCAATTTCCAGTGGTCTCTCCAGGGCCGCTTTTAATTTAGAACTTCTTTGAACCAAATAATAAGATAATTTCGGATGGAGTTTCTCGTTTTCTTCTTCATTTGTTGATTCCGTATTTAAAATGTTAATTGCCTAAAAAAACAAAGATAAAAAAACTTACATATAAAAAAAACGAAAACCATTTCCTGTATGTGCTTCATTCGAACTACAACTCGTTCTGATAATAAAGATAAAACCTTATTCTCAATTTTTTCCAGTTTTTCAGAATTTATAAAAGATGGTCTTCCTTCTTTTCCAACATCTCTATTTTCCTTTTCAGCTGTTTTGCCTCTGTACCAAGCCTGCCTTGTTATTGCTTTCGCTTTGACTGCCACGTTCACTGTCAATGGATATCTTTTCTTGATTTCAAAAATTTTCCTCGATCTGGAATGGATTGTGCGGTGTTCTCTAGTAGCAGCAATCCTAATAAGTTCTAAAGAAATGGATTTCTTTTCCATCACAAAAAAGGGAACGATCAAAATGATCAAAATGGAAAAAATTATGTTTGAAAGGCTATTAAATCAAACTAACAAAAGGCAGTTCAAGTGATGGAATGAAAATTTTTTTTCTATATATTTGCAAAATTTTTTCTTGAATTTTCAACAACAAAAAAAGAATATTAATCAATCATTCTTTCAAGTGAACAACACTTGTTGAGAAGAAATACATTGTATATTTTGAAAAGTTTTAACCTTCCAACTTTAAATGTTTCATTGGTCAATATTTTGTTTGAACAAGTTAATGTTTTAATGAAAGAAAAAAGTTCTTTTTTTTTTTATAGTCCGGGTTTTTTACAATGTCCCGGGTTTTTCACTCATTGTATCCTATTCTTTTGGAATGAATACAGACAAATGGGGAAGCGATATTTTTAATCTTTTCACCAAATCCATAAACAATTTTCATTCCTCAAAAAATCCAGCGTGTTACCAATTCATCAGATTCTGTTGACAGAGTGAGAAGATATGACAATGGAAATACGAGTGTGACCATTCCTCTTTGCATCTATCTCCTTCCCACTCCAGAAGAAATATTTGTGAGCAATTCCTAGGTATCTGACCATTCTCATTGCGGAATTGTCCAATTCCCTTGTTTGACAATGAAGCATTCTCTTTTAAGGTTATCAGGAGAAAAGAAAATTATTGTGAATGGAATGATTATGATGAGTGATGAATTGACATTTGCTGGACAGAAACATGAAATCAGAGGAAATGATGATAAAAGTGGCTGGACAGTCTCTGATGCAACTTTAACATCCAATTCAGCAATGATAACAACAAGTGTTGAAACAGTCTTGTCAAAACTCATCTTCTCTCTTCCTTCTTCTCTTTCATCATATTCCACTTTTATTTCATCTTCTTCACACCTAACTCTGTCTCATTGCGTTCTTTCTCTTCAGAATTATTCATCAGAATTATCTTTTCTATTCTTATCTATTGAATCTGAAACCTTGGCTATAGCTTCGTTTTCAGCTTCATCAATCACTTTGAGTGGAAATCCATTGATCTCTTTGTGTGGAAGTGGTTCAAAAGCCGAGTCAATGATCATCAAATGGTTGAACATGACGAACTGCAATTTCACAGAAATCGAAAGAACAACAGGAAGTGGAAGCTGCGTGAGTATTGACAACAGCGATGATGAAAATTCAAATGCAGAAATAAATATTGAAGAATGTGATTTTGATGGATGCTCTGTTTTTGCTGATGAAAGCAGAGGAGGGGCCATTGGTGTCCAGTTGAAAGGGAGCATTCAAATGAATATTATTTCGTGCACATTTACAGGATGCACTGCACCAGCAGCAGAAGAAAAGACTGGCTTTGGAGGAGGAATGGCACTGAAATTGATTGATGACTATTCTACGTTCATAATCTCATCACCTGTTTTTGATTTTGATAAGCCAAATATTGCGAGATATGGAAATGATCTGTTTGTTGAGTCATCCAACTTGACAAAGAGCATCACAAACACCTCTCTTCCATTTGTGTCAGAGCATTTGGATGATATTTCGTTGGATTCAATGAGGGGATTTGATGGGAATGATACAACAAATGCAATTCCATTAGTTTATTTCTGGCGAGCGATTGGGACAGAGATATTTATTGGGAGCGAAGGTTGTGATGTGTGTGTGTGTGGATTCTCAGATTATCCTTGTCTGTCGATGGATCATTCGTTGGCAAGACTGGCAGAAGGAAATGAAAGGAATGTCAGCATCAAAGGAAAAGGGTATCTTCAGAAGAGTGTTGATGTGAGTGGAATATCGGTATAATCGGATGAGAGCAGCATGTGCTCATTGGAATGTGTTTCATCGCTTGAAGGAGCAGAAGGAACAGCAATGAAGATTTGTAGTGTTACCAAGTTCGAACTGATGAAGTTTGTGATTCCATCTTCATTTGCAAGTGGAGTCAATTATTTGATACATGTTGGATCAAGTGAAAGTCTATTGACTCTGAAAAACTGTACGTTCACGAAAAATGAAGAAAGCATAGAAGACACGATCAACTTTGAGCTGATCAAAGCAGATTGCGGTACAGTAAAATTGGATTTTATAACTATTCAATCACTTTTTTTTTCTCATGATATAATTTATGTACAAGTTACAACGATTTTGAAGATCAAAAACCTGACGATGAAGAATATAGAGTTGGATGGGGCAAGCGGATAGGGTGTTACAAAGAATTCAATTGGAGAAAACAGAGAGAGAAACGAAGTTGAACAAGATGTTCTCATTGAGTGGAGTTTATATAAAGAAGTCACCCAGAATACAACTGATGATATTCCCATCATTAGGAATGATAATGTTGAACCTTTGAAAATTGTGATTCGAAACACAACGATGAAGAAATGTGGCGGAACGAGGTGTGGAAAGGGAGGGGCGATGTTTAATGTGTTGAATGAGGAAGGAAAGTTTGATTGCTCATTTTGCACGATTTCTGGGTGTTTCTGCTCAACAACAGGAAGAGGTGGGTGGCTGTCTCTGGAATGCATCTCGACAGCTGAGAAACCTCTGAACTTTGTATTATCCAACATCACATTCAGAGACAACTCTGCATTGAGAGGGAGAGATGTGTATGTTCGAAGCAATTCAATCGAAACACAAATAGCTGATGAGCAGTTCCTTTTGGATTTCAGAGCACCGTTTGTGAAAGATCTGGCGATATGGGGATGCACAGCAGACTCATTTAAAGGAGAAGAAGATCTTCTACTGAGAGTCGTGAAATATCAGAGCGAGACGATATTTGAATCCTCAGTTGCAGACAACCACGAAGATAGTAAGCAATGTGGAGAGTTCAATATGCCATGTCAGTCATTGAATCAGGGAATTCAGCACATTATTCCATCTCTGTACTCGCAGTTGTTGATCTTGGGGCAAACTGAAATAATTGGAAAGTGTGATGTTCTTAATGTGACCATCCGCTCATTGCAATCTTCCTCAGCTGCTCTGGTCCATCTGAACTCAACCGTTTCTGGCGATGCAGGAAGTCTTGTCTCAATCTCAGAGACTGTTCGGATTGAGAGATTGAAATTCAATTTTTGTCAATCATTTTCATATTCAGGAAGTTCGATTATTCACGAATCAAGTGGACATTTTTCTCTTTCAATTGTTGATTTTTCTTCAGTTGTGGAGTCAAACAGCATTGAATCTTTTGTTCTGAATTCAACATTGTTGAGCATCGAAAATGGAATTCTTCATGTTGACAACTGCTCAATATCAATGCTTTCATTCAAGAAGCTTCCTTTTTTGTTAAATGGAGATGAGGTATCAATCACAAATGTGAAACTGGAACAACTTGAATCAACAACAGGTGTATTTGAGATTGGTCAATGCAAAGAATTTTATTCAATTGGGTTGTGGCTGATGGAGTGAAATTATCTGAAGGTTGTGTCATTTCGATAAACGATTTGTCATCATGAATAGTTTCTATTGGAATCTCCTCATTCAACAACTGGTCGAAAAATTCAGAAGGAGCTTCTGTTTTCTCAGCTTCATCAACCTCTGCTCAAACAGTTCTTTCAAACTGTTCTTATTCAAACTGCAATTCTCTGTCTGAAAAAGGAAGCACAATCCAGGTTATAAATGCAAAGCATGCTTCGATGGAGTCGTGTCAATTTATTGGAGTTCCTGCAAAAGAAGTGGAAAATGAGAGAAATTGTAATTTGGAAGAAATATGCGAATGGAATGGATCGCTTGTCCATTCAGCGAATTCTTCATTGTTGATGAAATATGTGACAATAATGAATGCTTCATCAGGTGGGTTATCAGTGTTAGCTGGCGATGTGACGATTGAGAAAGGAGAGTTTTCGAACAACAATCCTTTCATTGAAAAATACCCTTCTCTTCGCCGAAACATCATTTGTTCAGATTCTGCCTCACTGACTATTTCGAGCTTGAAAGGAGGAGATGGACAAGAGAAGATTTCTTCTCTTTGGATTTTGAATGATGGATGTGATTTGAGGGGGATAGCAGGAGAAATATCATCTCCTTTCTTCATTCCCAAACTGGAAGAAGTTTCAGTGAATGAAAATGGATGTTTCATTTTTATCAAATTCAAGGGATCTCTTTTTATTCCTTGCGACTTGTCATTCAGATTGATATTCAAAACAGGGGATGTGGAGTTGGTTGAGACATATCAGTTTGAGGAAGACAGTTTTGTTTCAGAAACAGAAGTGATTGGAAGAGTTCCATCAGAGAATATTTCATTGGCTTCAGATGAAACGGAGGTGTCTGTGATGATATTGTTTGGAAAGCGATTGGCAGAGACTTCTCCACAGATTCAGAAGAACAAAACAGGGCAAGGTCCAAGTATATGGACCATCGATGAAAAATTCTTTTCATAAAAAATGCGAAAGAAAACGTTTTATTTATTCATTTTCAATTCGTTTTATTTGTCGAAAATGCACAGTTAATAACTTACTATTTTTCATTCGATCTATCCCACAAATGTTTTTCGACTTTCATGGTTTTTTGTTTTTTAATTTATTCAAAAATGAACACGTTGAATATTTTCACATGCTTCCTTTTTGTAGTGTAAATATTTTGAAAAATTAAAAAAAGTTCCATTTTCACATTTTATGTTGCTTTTTCAAATGAAAGAAATCACAATTGAGTTTTTTCTTTCGAACAGGTTATTTCGAGCACAAAGGAATGCACAAACCGAAAAAATATTAAAAAATTTCATTTATAAAAAGCGCACAGTTTTCAGTGAATTCAATATTTTATTGAAATGAAAAAGATTATATATTATTCTTTAATTGTATTTCTTTTATGATATCGAAGCTCAGTTTTATTTTGAGATAAAAATCTCTATCAAAATTACACATGTTGATTTGTTTAATAACTATTTTATTATTATAATAGCAAAAACATATGAAACAATGAAGAAAAAGAAAGAGATTCATCAACTGCTGTTCTTGTGTTTATCTCCTCTTCATCCGGTAGTGTCAGCAATGGAGGATCTAATCCATGTTCTTCGATATTCTCTCTTCAGAACAGCAACGAAGCAGAAGTTGTTGCACGTTCCAAGTACTCGGCTCAGAAGGATGCAAAAAGGGAGGAGCGATGCCTTTTGAGCTGAAATGGACAAATGGACAGCTGAAGATGAGCAATGTGGAAGTGACGAACAGCATCTGCAGCAGTTCTGAAGGATGCGGGGGAGGAATCTATTTGACACGTGCAACAGACAACAATGACAGATATTCATTTTCAGAGATAAGTGTTGGAGGAAACAAGGCACATCAGGGAAGAGACATGTTCATTGTGGCGAATGACCTGAGGAATGGTGTGAATTCTGAGTTGTTTGCATTTGCAACACAATTTGAGGACAAAACGAATGCGCTGGTTGGGTTTGACAGGAGCTATTTCAACGAGGCAGTTGATCTGATGATTTTTGTGAAAGGTTTTGTGAGTGTGTCTGTTCTGGTTGAGGCTCCAGCAGGGCAGAACGAGGTGTTTTGTGGGAGTAATTTTGTTCAGTTCCAATCGCTTGACTATTCTGTCAATTGACTTGCAGAGAGCAGTGCAGATGTGCCACTTCGTGTGATCGCTGTGAAATCGAATGGCACGATCGAAAATGACATTTCACTCAACTCAGTCAATGTTGTATCATCTGGCAGAGAAAACAGCGGGATTAACATCAGCATCAATGTTCAGTTTGCATGTGGGAGTGTTGTTTCATCCACAGACGCTTTTTCGTTTTCTTCGATTGATTTTCATATTCCTTCTGTTTTTGCTATTGAGACTCCCAAATATGCTTCGTTGTTTTCCTCTTCGACAGAAAAAGGAAATATCAAATTTTCATTGTGCTCTTTCATTCTCACTTCTTCAGAATATCAAGATGTTTCAAGTTGCGTGCATGTGATCAGCGTTTTGGGTGGAGTTGTGCAGCTTTCTCAGTGACATGTTGATTCTGCCTCATTTTCTGTTACGCCTTTTGTGATTTCACAAACAGCCCAAGCTTCATTTGAGGGAGTAAGCTTTACGCATTTGTCATTTTCAACTTGTTCACTTTTCGCTCTGATTCCTTTGACATCAGAAGAGAAAGATGATTATTCCTCTTCAGCCAATCAAGAATCTCAGCCGTTTGAAAAAAGCATCAAAAATTGTGAATTCACTTTTCTTTATGTGAGTATGTATGACGAGCAGCCTTCGTTTGGGTCTGTTCAGCTTGAGACGCATCTGTCAATTGTTAACTGCTCTTTGGATGATTTGACATCTGCGTTGAGTGCAGAAAGAGGAGGAATGAAAATTGAACATGGAACAGAAGGAAGCTTCTGTCTGAAGGGGGAAAATTCTGAGCAATTAAGTTCTGTTAGCCATTGCACTTGCTCGACTTTTGTCTGAAAAGGAGGATTTTTATATCTGAGCTGCTGCAACTCGATAGATGGATTTTCTTTGTCTGATTTGGTGCTTTCTGAGAATGAAGCGTTTGTTGGCAGAAACGTGTTCATATTCAGCTCCGATTTAAATTCTTCAGTTGTCATTGAAAGGTTGATGTTTGATTGTACTGAATGGAAAAACACAAATGCTTTCTTTGGAGCGGATAAAGAGAACTTTACAGAAGGCATTTTTTGGACAAGCTGCTGTTTGAGCATGCAGACACTTCTGTTGTTGTGTTGTCGAGTGGAAGAGACATCCATGGGTGCGGATCAGAAAGGGAGCCTTGTCTGTCATTTTGGGAAGGAATGAGGCATTTCAGAGAAGGAGTTCAGTTCAGAGAAATCAAAATCAACACAAGTGCTGCCATTTCAGACGAGTGGAACCTTTCAAACAGCTCAATAAGCCCAGATGTTCCTTCTTCTCCTGGCTATTCTTTTTCTTCCTTTTCTGTTGAGCCTTTCTCAAATGAATGCACAATCAATGTGGGAAAAGCTATTCAATCTCTTTCTGAGCCTTCTGAGGCTGTGCTCACGAACAAACTCATGCTCACATTTACCTCCATCAACTTCTGTCTGCCTTCGTCTTTCGAAACACCACAAAAGGAACTTCTTTTCACTGAGACAGGAACAGCCACGCTAAGCAAATGCTCCTTTGCGATGCAGACAGCAGAAGAAGGCATTGCGTTTGTGCTTTTCCATGTTTCGTCTGGGACACTTTCGATTGAAGAATCCAAAATGGCCGAGCTCTCCTTTGCGACATCGGCCATCCGACTTTCAGCACCCGCTGCACATTTTGTGGCGAGTGCGTTTTCTGTTGATGTTCTTAATTTTGCAGATGGATCGTTTATTTCTGTGGGTGATGCGGAAGAGAAGGGAGATGAGGAATCAATTTTATCAGGGAGTGGCAAAGAAATGATAGCAAGCGAAATCAGACTAAAGAATCTTCAGTGGCATCTCATCCGCAGCACAAATGCGAAGGCATCGATCATTTCTTATGAGAGCGCGCTGTCTGTGGAGCTTACGATGGACAACTCGACATTCAGCGACTGCAACAGCGAGTCTCAGCTGGGAGGGGCGTTTTGTGTGTGGATGAAGGAGAAGGCGGGTGGGCTGGCTGACAGCTGGGCAAATGAAGGCAGTGTGCTGGCGAATCTTTCGTCTTTTGTGACATGTGCGTGCTCAACGAGTGAAGGCAGAGGAGGCGCAATTGCATTGAACTGCCTGGACAATCCGGAAGATTCAGATGCTCCGTCTTCGGAGAAAGCGAAGGCGCTGCCAGTCAAATTTCGGCTGATTCGGTTTTCTTTGAACAGAGCGAGTGTGGCGAAGGATCTTTTCATTGTCTGCCGATCGATTGCTGAGCAGATCAACGAGGCGTTGTTTGTGATGGACTTCAGCGAGTTGGCCTTCGACAGAAATAATGCGATCTTCGGGATGGACAAAGAAAACGAGGAGCCGATTGATTTGGTGCCATTCATTGTGTTCTACAAGTCAGAGCGGATATTTGTGTCAGGAGAGAAAGGGAAGAACGAGAAGGACTGTGGGCGAAGGGAAGACCCGTGTGAGACGCTGAGCGAGGCTGTGCGGCATCTGAACGACGAGCCGTACCAGAACGTGCTGGTGGTGAAGAAGGCAGCTGTTTCAGCAGAGACAGCCATTTCATCAGCGACTGTGCAGACAGTCGGAGGCAGCCCAGCTGTTTTTGAGTTCAACTCCGAAATCGCTCAGACGGATGGAAGTGCGGATTGTGTGGTGTCTTCGTCTGAGGAGTGCAGCATTTTGGGGATGGACATCGTCTTCGGCCCCAGCTTCGCTTCGGCGCATCGCTCTGTCTTTGGGGTGAGGAGCGGAAATCTGACGCTGGGCGACTGCACAATCACGTCAGAAGAGCCGGCGCAGCTGGCAAATACCGTAATTTGTGTTGAGAGTCATTGTTTGCGTTTGAGCAATGTTTATTTCTCAACAATCTCCTTGCAGGAATCAAGGAAACAACCATCAGCAGAAGCATTTGTAGCAAAGCAATTTGCTAAGTCTTCTTCTTTATCATCATTGTCTTTATTTGAACCAGAGGCAGGGTATTAATTCATTGAGGCCTGCTCTGGTGCTGCTGTGGAGTTGATTGGTGTCTGCTTCAAAGAGCTTTCTTTATTTGTCGTGTCGGGATATGCCACACAATCACCAAATTCATAATCAAGTGCAAGCCAAACTTATTTCAATACTCACACAAGAGCAGAGACTTGATCGCTGCAATTTTCTGGATTTCTTCCATAAAAGTTCATGATTATATTCAATTTGAAAAATTTACCAATAGTTCAAATATTGTTGAACATCAGTTAATAAAAGTATGCTTTCATTCAATATAAATAATATCCAAATTTTTGGTAAAGAAATCAACAAAATTGAATAAAACACAAAGATTTAATTTATTTCGAATAATAACAGTCAAAAATGATGATGCGAAATGTTATCAAAAAGTTTTTAGCAAATAATAATAATATTAATCTATTTTATTCCTTGTAATGAGATGACAAAGCTTTTAGCCCTTATTTGAAATATTAAATTAGAACATGAAAGTTTGAAAATATTTATGGGATAGATCGAATGAAAAATCGAAAGTTATTAACTGTGCATTTTCGACAAATTAAACAAATTGAAAATTAATTAATAAAACGTTTTCTTTCGCATTCTTAATGAAAAGAATTTTTTTATCGATGGCCCACATAATTGGAACTTGCCGAAACTTGTTTTCTGAAATAGATGGATAACAAAAAGTTATGAACAAAGATAAATCACACCAATATAAAAGCGATAAGAAAGATGATGTGAACGCAGCATGATCATCAACCATTGAGATGTTCAAACGAATTATTCGATGTGTGAGTTTGGCAACGAAGTGATAAAGTGCATTTTTTGAATAATTAATGCAAAGAAAACAATAATCTCCTTTAAGTCTGATCCTTAGCTTGCTTTTGAAGAAGTTGGATAATTGAATAATTATCTCCTATCTCAATCAAAATGAAAAAAGTCAAAGAAGAAAATGAGAAATACAATATCTCTGTTCATTAATATAATCAAAACACAAGCATTTTGATTTAAAAGAAAACATTCATTCACTTTCTTCTCTTCGATCTGAGAGTATCACTTAAGGGTCAGTCACGGCGAATCTGAAAAAATAATGCTCCAAAGCTCTCCACTCAGCACTGGACCCGCATTGAATTTTGCCACATGAATGATGTCAGATGGACCTCCGGGAAAGATGTTTTCAAGCATGATTTCTCATTCCACTTCTGAATTTTCACAGCAGATCCCGGGAGCTTCAGAAGCAAAAGAAAGCCATGGCGAGGATAGTTTACTGTTAGAAAAAAGCATTAAAACAATATTTCTCAGAGATCCGGATTGCAGCTTATATAATATAGACTTAACAGAAAGATATTTGGAAGAACTTATTATTGACCTGAAGGAAGATGATTCAAGTCCTTTTCTTCCAAAGGCTCCTTTTGCAGCTTCGAGAACAGATAATTGGATGAACGACGCATTGGATAAGGCAGGCGAGCGAACTGAAGCGTTTCTATATCCAGCCATAAAAATTCTGCTTTACACACATGCGAAATTAAAGGAAACAGATGACGAAAAAGGATCAATTGCAGATGCAATTTTATTTGTTTCAAAAGCGCTGAAGGAAGCAAGATCTGTAAGAATTCAAGGAAGATTCGGCTTTAGGGCAGCTGCACAGATGAAGGAGAGCTCAGCTACCAGTCTTCTTACTCAAAGGCAATCAGAAGTCCTTGAAGAATGGAGAAAAACAGAAAAGAGTCAACAATTCAAGCTGCAAACAACAAGCTGGCCTGTGAGAAGAAGTTCGATAAGATCCAGAACTATTCCAACCAGAAGATCAGAAAGCCACAGATTTTTTCAAGCAGGTCCCCGATTGTCAAGACAACAAAACCAAATCCGGCTGCGACCAAGAGCTTCAAGCTTCGCTTCAAGAAGACAATCAGGGGAGCGAAAATTCCAATAGAAGAAACGAACAGCATTCTACATCCCGCAGAAGTCCGACAAGAGGCAATGGTTGGAGGAAGAACTTGTTTATTTCGAGAAGAATGGGAAAAAATTGGAGGAGCACGAATTATTGGGAAAGGAGTAATCCCTGTTAGGAGGAGCAAAGCTGCGAAGGAATCACTCAAGAAAACAGGAGTATTCAAATCTTTGGAGCATCAGAGTCAAGAAGCCCAACAAGCCTTTTCAGAGATGATCAAGAAGCAACTAGAAACAAATATCATCAATCCTATTCAGGAAAAGGATGTGAAGCATTTGGATCCAGTGTTTGTAATCAGAAAGAAAGACGGTGGCTGGATACAAATCGTGGATTGCCGAAGACTCAACAATGCAATCAAGACGATTTATTACAAGCAAGAAGACCACAGAACAGTGAAGAAAATCATCCAAAACATAGATTACGCAGTCACATTGGACTTGAGTCAAGCTTATTATCTCATAAAAGTCAGCGAAAAATAATTGCCATTCCTTTCGTTCGTTTTCAAAGGAAAATACTAAACTTTCCACGGAATGCCTTTCGGATACAAAGATGCGCCTCGAACGTTCACAAAAGTGATGAGGAAAGTTCAAAAATATATGAGAGTGGAATGGAATGTGAGAACAATTACATACCTGGACGACATTGTTTTTCTTCATCAAGACCCGCAGGAACTCAATATTATTGTGGAGAAAACTCTTTCGATGTTCAACAAATTGGGACTATTGGTCAATTCAGAAAAATGTCATTTCATTCCAAGTCAGCAGTTCAAATTTTTGGGCTTCCAATGGGGTACCAATCAGTTTGTGGTACAGATCGAGGAATCGAAGAAAATCGAACTGATGAAAGAGTGCCAGAAATGGAGGAGGATTGCCCAGTACGACAGAGTTGTTTCGATAAAGAAGTCTGCCTCGTTGATAGGGAAACAAAATGCAACCAGATTCGTGTATCAAGAAGCCTCCCTGATTTTGTCACTACTGTACAAACTCCTTAACAAAGTTTTGAGTCTGAATGGATGGCAAGGAAAACTGCGCGTGAATGCATCGATAACAAATTGCCTCAGGAAGTGGAGCGAAAGGCTGAAAGTGAACCAACCAAGGAGATTGAATCCAGTGTTTCGACCAGAAGCAATTCTTACGACAGATGCATCAGGGTTTGCCATAGGCGCAACACTAAAAGTCAACAATCAAATGCAGTACTTTCACAAACCTCTACCACTTTCAATCAGACACCAAAGTTCGAGTTTCAAAGAGCTATTCGCAACAAATCAAGCCATCGCGCATTTCTCAAATTCCATTTGTAATCAAGAAATAAGAAATATGCTTTTTCGATCAGACAACACAACAGCAGTTTGCAATCTGAATCGATGGGGAGCGGGTCCAAATCTCAGAACGCTTCTGAAGTAAATATGGAATCAAACGCAAGTGCTGAATGTGGTTGTGAAAGCTCAACTAATTCCTGGAGAGAAAAACGTCAGAGCAGACTGCTTTCCGAGAATTTTGCAAAAGGAGGAGATTAGGAAGTCGAACAAGAAGCACTCGAGGAGATCACCAATCAACTTCAGATGCACATCACACTCGATGCCTTCGCGACAAAAGAAAACACAAAATCAACGAGATGGTGCGGACCAGGAAGCAATCTGAGTCAAGGAGGTTTTCAAATTTCTTGGAGAAACGAGACAGTTCTTGCGCATCCACCAGTTCATTTGATTCCAGCAGTGATCCGATAAGCAGCGATAGAGAATGCTCGAGTTCTTCTTCTTCTTCCAGATTGGAAGGGTCAGATATGGGAACCTCTTCTGAACAACACAAATCACATCTCTTGGACATGGAGGAGAACGGAGGAGAAAATCAGGGAAGGAAGATGGATGAAGCAAATGAATGCAACGCCTCCTCCAGGAAGACTGAGGATATGTCCAATCAATCCATAACCGAAAAGGGAGAATCGTGGTGGAACGAGATTTTGACATCAAGAAGCATGTCACGTGAACTGGCCGAAGAGTGCAAAAAAAGCGTCGCAAGTGCCACATGGATGGGATACACATATGGTTTCGAACATTTCAATGAAGGATGGGATCAGTTGAAATTCAAAGACATCCTTTCAAAACTTCAGATTTGGCAAAAAAGATGCTTGGATGTGTTTGTCGCCTTGAAAAACAACGGAATGAAAGCTTCTTCATTGAGAATTGTCAGATCTGCCATTTCATTCCTAACATCAGTATTATACGGAAAATCACTTAGGGAGAACACATTGATTTCAATCCTGTTTAGATCATTCAGGAGATCGGAATGAAGAAAGAAAAAGAGACAAGAAGATATGGAGGAAAATGTGGATTTGCAAGCTTTTTTTACACAAACCGTGAAAAAATTGTTTCACTTATAACATTTTTCAACTTAACGAAATTTCAAAAGAAATTTGATTTTCATTACTGCAAGCAAACATTATTGAAATCAAAACAAAAAGTTTTCCAACATTTCACGAATGTTAAAAAATAGAACCATTTTTATTATGTTTTTAAATCTCAAAAAGTCAATGAAAAGTGCATAATTTTTCAATGAAAACGCCTGTTGTCAAATATTTTGTCCCATCTTACAAAACTTTCTGTTTTTCTTGTGGAGATCACAACATCCTCCAGTGAGAGTGACCCACTCCCATCAGACACCACAACCACACTCGGCGTAGAAGGATTAGCTTTTGAGTTGCAATCAACCTTCAAGTGGCTCATTCCCAAATGACCTGTCAAAATACTGAAAAGCGCTCCTGCTGCTGATGAAACTGATTTCATTCCAATTGAACTCTCTTCCCTTCCTTTCCCAATTGCTGAAATCTTCTTTTCTCCAATCTCAACTGTTACTGTCTCACTTGTGTGATTCCCATCCATCAGCGTGATTGCCAAACTAATCTGCACCTCACACATCTCAAACGCTTTCTTTTCTGTCAGACACGGATTTGATTCATTTGCTCCACATTGCTCTAAATTATCATTTCCATTCACCGAAACATATAACGTTTTATCTTTCAGCCAATCCTTCTTTTCTGTGTGTTGAAAAAGCCAGCTTCTTCCCGTGTAATTATATCCATAACATACCCTCTGGTCATCTGTATTTGTTGTGTAACATTCATAGAACGGACTATTCGAAAATAAATACAGGCTATATCGATCTTCATAATATACATCATGGCCATGAGGCTGATCTCTTGAACATCTACATCCGTGAAAGAAAAGGAAGAAACAATAATAATCATTGACAGGCGCTGAAGTCTTGTCTGGAAACAAATCCAATCCCCCGCCATATGACACTGCCGAGCACGAAATAAATTGGAGGCTCCTCATTATGAATGCAGCCGGAACACCGTAGCAATACATCCCTCCGCCATATTTACTTGTTAGAGAACACGAGGTGAAGAAACATTCAAACACACAAGCACTCTCTCCATTGCCATTTTCTGTTCCAATACATGAAGATCCAGAAACATTAAAAGTTTGAAGTGAAGTCCTCCTCCATAGCCACTTGCTTTGCATTTCTGGAACTCGCATCCACTGATCCTGACACATGTTGAAATCGAATAAGCATACATTCCTCCTCCATAACGATTTTGAGCAGAACATGCATTGAACGTATTATTCTCAGCCTTGATTGAACAGACTAAATAGCAAAAAATACCTCCCCCAGCATAATATGAAGTGCAGTTGTTAAACAAACAAAACTTCGTGGAAAGTGTTCCTGATGCCTTTTTATACATGAAAACCGCTCCACCAATTGAAGTACTTTCTGATGAAAAAGTTCCTGATCCAATTGTTTTTGATCCATTCCTCTAATACCAAAATTAAGAATTCAATTCAATGGATGTTTCGCTTCAGACAAAAATTCTATATCATCAAGTTAGAATTATATTTCGAATAGATTATGATTACGAAAATTATTACTCATATCAACATCAACAAATAATAGATATGCAAAGAATTATTTTTTTGAAAATCATTTATTTTGCAGATAACAATAAAATCTCTCTATTACACTCCAAAAACAAATAATAAAAAACACATAAATATTTTATGGGTCCGATCAACAATTTTTATTTTTGTTTTTCAATGTCAGATTTCCAGATTTTTTCGATAATATGGAGTTTATTAATTACGTTTATTAATGATATAGTGAAAATTTATAAAAAAGCGTCAAATTCGCTTCTGGTGCAATTTTGACCTATGCTCGAGATAGCCCAGATAATACCATCGAATCAGGAGACAAAGAAAGCAATTCAACAGCCTTCCACAGTTCCACCATTTTCATCCACACAAGGTGAAAAAGATTCCATTATTCCCATCAATCAACAACAACATTTGCCAGAATGCCATAAAACAGAGAAAGCAAGAGAAGAGATCTCACAACCAGACCGTATTGAAGAACCAGATGATAATGAGTCTCAATCCATCCACGAAAAGCAATTAAATACCACGAACAATGAAAACGAGAAAGACAAAAATGAAATCATCGAAGAAAAATGTGTCCTGTTTATTATTCTCACAAGATCACAGATAAGAAAATAAATTATGGAAAGAGACAATTCGTAAATCAATTTATTTCTCCCAATTTCTGCAAACTCTCAGATCGTAGAGAAGAAAGTGAATGGATGTTTTCTTGTGAATCAAAATGCTTGCGTTTTGAATGAAAAAGAAAATATGAAATTAACTTTCTTCTCTTCACCCACCTCATTTTCAATCCCACACTGTGAAGAAAGCTTTAAACAAGTTCCAGATGCAATACCAACCCAAAACACATTTTGAAACCCATTTCACCTTTTTCTCTTCAAGCGCAATTTGTATTCTCACGCGTATTTTCCTTCCTTCACTGTTTTAAACCAGATTCGCTTTGGTGACTGACTCTTAAGTGATACTCTCTCATATCGAAGAGAAGAAAGGAAATATCATATCTTTTCCAAAAAAAAAAAAAAAAAAAATAAAAATAAAAAAATAAAAAAAAAAAAATAAAAAATAATTTCAATTCAATCTTTAAATAACTTTTGTAACATTTCTCATATCAAAATTTTAATTGATAAAGAAACTTTTAATTTTCATATAAATATGGAAGAGAAACTGATAATTTTTTTTTAACTAATTGCGATGTGGTGTTTGAACATTAACTGGAACTGTTTTTATTTTTGATCAGTTGCTACTTTTCAAAAAGACTGAAACATTTTTAAATATTTTGTTTCTTCACTTTATCAAAATGAAGCGAGATAAAAAATTGAATATTGACAGGGGAAAAATCAAAAAATGTTCGTTTGATTGTGAAATGATGGAAAAAGAAAAATAAATATTTTGTGTGACAAAATACAATGTATTTCCTCAAGCAATCACAAAATAATCAGAAATATTCAAAGATAGCGCATAATAAAATTGTTTACTAAAAAAATCAATTAATTCATGAAAGCTTGGAATGATATCTTCGTATCCTTTTTCTTCCATCTTTTCAAATATCTTTTTTTTCGTTACCTTTCTTTTCACTTCTTCCATTTCATTATCTGTTTTTTCTTTCAAGCGATTTGAAACATTCGCAAGGAATTGTAAGCAATCATATACTATATCTTTATCCACTGTTCGTCGCTTAATCTCCTCTAAAATGAGATCGATGGCTCTTCCTTTCAACAAGTCATCAATTTTCACATTTCCTTTTTCGGCTGCTCCTTTCAATAAAAAAAGGCTGTCAACGTAAATATCTTTGAAACCATCTCTTGATGCTCGAAGTATCTGAATAATGCTGCTGATTAAATCAACATATTTTTCATTCCAAATTTTGCACGAGAAAAAATATGACCTTATTATTTCAAGCCACTTCATCAAAATCAGAAGTTCTTTTGCTTCTTTTCCTCGTTCCTCTTCTTTTTCTCTCTTCCAATCAATATTTTTTATCAGTTCTTCCAGTTCTTTTGTTGTATCTTCGATAAAATGCATCTTATTCACAATCACTCCTTCCAAACCTTCATCGTATTCGAATTCGTTCATCAAAAACCGCCAAGCAGATTGATAAGCAAGTCGTGTTAGATTGTGACGCTCCTGATGATTCAGGATAACCTCTTTTATTTCATTCAAATACAGTTCTTTTTCAGTACGCTAATCAAAATATATTAGAAAAAATACAATGATTTCAAAAATGAAACAGAAATGCTCACACGTAACTCCCAATATTGCTCAAAGCCAGCAAAGCGATTTCCGTTTCTTTTTGAGTTTCCTCCTTTTCTTCTTTCTTCAATGCAGCTTTCAGAAGGCAAGGAACGCAAATTGAAAGTGATATCGGAAGGAACTCAGGACTGAGTAAAATATAGCATTCATAAAGATTAATCAGCAGCTTTTCGTTCCTTTCTTCTTCTTCTTCTTTTTCTTCATCAACAAGCATTTTCTCGAATCTTCCCCGTAGCAAAGAACGATTAAAGTCATTACTCCACCAACCCAAAAGAACATTAGAATATCCAATGCGTTTTAGTAACAACAATGTGTTTTCCATTGGCATTTTCTTATCTTCAATCATTTCGGATATATTGTCGAATATTTTTTCTGAGAAAATTGAATGATATTCTTCTTTATTCATTCCATCAATTATTTCATTCATTTCACCGATTTTCTTTCTTTGTTCATCTTCATTGCAATGCTCTAGTAAAGAAAACAATTCTTCATAAAAGAAAAAGAAAAAAAATGCGAAAAATGAGAATTCAAATACAACAACGAATACAAGCCTGTAAACTTCTTTATGTTGTCCGTTTCCTGCATACATGTTTTTTTAAAATTATAATCCATTGAACACAAATACAACACCATTTTGCAGTTTTTGTCAAACAAGCATATATTTGGATAGAAGAAGTTTATGAAAAATAAAAAACTCAAAAAGACCAGAGTAAAATATGTGTTTATACTGATTTTTCTTCGGTCCACATTCTGGCAAAGGATTATGAAGATAAACAATGCTTTTTCAATTTTTCGTTTTTTGTAATGGATTCAATGATCATATTTTTATCTTTGAAATGGAATATTTATCCACAGATTGAGAAAATAGCAAGTGAACATTACCTATTGAATTAGAAATATTATTTCCTGTGGAGATAACAAGAAACGAGGCAATACAATATTTTTGAAATTCCATTTGATAATTTTTGTCAATTTAATAGCCAAGGGGAATACAACAATTTCATCAATAACACAAAAAGATTTAATGTATGTAATTTTTATTGTTCTATTGTTTGTGAAGATATTTCCGTCTGTATCCTCTCCAAAGTGCAGGAACATGAGTTATTGTTGGAATGGCCAATCTCCTCATTGCGGAGCAATATGATGGAATCGAGCTGATAATTTCACTAATATAGGAGTGAGCAGAATTTATTAAAGTCACTTCACCCTCGTCTTTGGACTTTATCGTTAAAGCATTATTCACTGGAACAGAGAATGAGGGGGTGATGTTGAGAATATCTTCATATTGAATTTATCCGATATTTTTGATTCCCTTAGGATCTCCTTCGTAACCTTTAACTTATTCTTCTTCGAATAACTTCCAAATCAAACATTCTGACACATTTCACAAAAAAATTGAGCACTTTCAGAGATGACAGAAGATTTAACAGAAGGAAATAGCTTTGCAGCGTTAAAGAAACAGAAGAAGACCAGAGAAATGGAAGAAGAAGAAGAAGAAGAAGAAGAAGAAGAAGAAGAAGAAGAAGGAGGAGGAGGAGGAGGAGGAGGAGGAGGAGGAGGAGGAGGAGGGGGAGGAGGAGGGGGAGGAGGAGGAGGGGGAGAAAAAGAAGAATTGACAACACCTTTCCCCCCAAAAAACTCGAAATTATGTTCTATAAACTCGAATGTTATCAGTTTTTAATGAAGAAACTGATGTTATGTCAAAGAAACATGAGAAACTCTGTTTTTGACAGGAAAGCGCAACTTATGTGTGAAGAAAGAGTCGTCAACTGTCTTTGGTGGCTGGTTCAATTCGTAGCACAGTTGGGAGAAACAAGAGCAGTTGGGCTATGTGAATGAACTTGGATATTTTGACAGAGATGATTTGGGAGAGAAACAGAAGGAGAAGGAGAAAGAAAAGCAGAAGCGGATGTGGAAGAAGCGTTTGTATATGTGAATTGGATGGAGCAGGTGGATGCGATGGGAGAGTGGAGGAGGGAGAAGGCGAAGAGATGGCTGAAAGTACAAAAGAAGAAGAAAGTGCTGCTTTGGTTCCGTTGATATTAATTCAGCGAGTGGTGATTGAAAAAACTTCTATATTTGATGGGGATGAAAGTATGTTGTCAATCGAAGATACACCATTGTTCCTTGTGAAGCTTGCACAGCTGTTCCAGAAGGTACATTTGTGTCCAAGGTTTGCTTTGTTACTCAATTTTTTCTGGTTTTATTTATTTATTTATTTATTTATTTATTTATTTATTTATTTATTTATTTATTTATTTATTTATTTATTTATTTATTTATTTATTTATTGCAATATCTTCATTTTCAAAATACTGTATTTTTATATGCATTTTTGATTAAAAAAAATATTTTTTAAATTTTTCTTTTTTAATAACATATTCAATCTCAAAATTTCCAATACCATCTCCGGTGCATTGGTCACAGCCAACTCTGCTCTCTCTCTCCTTCAGTTAGGCATATACCTCCCTTCGCCCACTGCAACTTCTCCTTCCTCTCCACTCAAAATCATTTCTTCGCTTCCTTCTTTTTATTCACGTTGCTCTTCGGTTTTGTCTTTTCTGCTATCAACTTTTTCTGCAGTAAGACTTCTGAAGCAGTTAAATGCGTTTTTAGAGGAAAACAACACTTTTCAAGGAAGCAATTGGAGATATATGCAATCCGGAAAATTTTTGGACTCGGTGGGTCTTCGTTTTTGATATGACACATTTTGCGAGCGAGTAGCAATTTGACACATCAAAAGAACAAAGACAGACGCAAAACTGACTGAAAAAATGCTATTTATGTTTTTACAGCTCTTTCAACAGAAATGTTGGGATTAATTCAAAAAGAGCTGAAAGAAAAGTTTTCTGATGCTGTTTTGATTTAGCATTCGGATGTGATTCCAACCGCGTTGCAAGAAAGATGTTGCGGAGATATTTCAAGGTGTGTATGAAGATGGAGGGAAGTAATAAATTAAAAGGAGAAGAAAAAGTGAACACATATTATATGCTTTTCATTTTGAATTATCTTTGGCATATGTGAAACGATGAGAAAAAAAAAGAAAAATTGAAAATTTGAGAAAAAAAGTCAAATGAAAAGAATTTGGCTAAACATCCACAAAATAATCTGAAATATCCAACTGTAAATCATGATGGAAACTTTCGTTGAGAAAATCCAGTAATTCATAAAAACTTGTTATGATATCTTCAAATCCTTCCTCTTCCATCTTTTCAAACATTTTCCTTTTCAACCTTTTTCTTTTTGCTTCTTCAAATGGAAAGTCCTCCTTTTCTTTCATTCTTTCAGAAATATTCATAAAAAACGTCAAGCTTTCATATACCATTTCGTCATTCAATGTTGGTCGATGAATCTCTTCTAAGATGAGACAAACCGCTCCTCTTTTCAGCAAGTCTTCAACTTTCACATTTCTGTTATTCACAGAATTACTAAATGATTCAATACATTCGCTGCTAATGCCTCTGCAATTATCCTTTGCTTCTCGAAATGCCTTAACAATGCTTTCGATAAGCACAGAATACTCTTCATTCCGCAATCGACAGTAGAAAAGGAATTTCCCCGAAGTTTGGAGCCATCTCAACAAAAGAGACATTTCTTCCGTATTTTTCCCCTTTTCTTTCTCTTCCTTTATCTGATAATCCACACATTTCGTCAACTCTTCAAGTTCTCTTGTTGCTTCTCTCGCAAAATGAAGTTCATTCGCAATCACTTCTTCCAAGCTTTTGTCAGTGTGCAATCTGTAAATCAAAAACTGCCAAGCTGATTGATAGGCAAGCTGAGTGAGGTTATGATACTCTTGATGATATTTGATGATCGCTTTGATCTCAGTCAAATACAGTTCTTGTTCAATTTCCTAATAAAAATCGAAAAATATGCAAAAATATCAAAAAGGAAACATTATTGCTCAAACATTAAATTCATCAATGCAACTTAATTCCAATAAAGCCATTTCAACTTCTTTCTGAATCTCCTCGTTTTCCTCTTTCCTCATTGCAACTTTCAGAAGACAGTGAACACAAATTGAAACAATTTCAGGCGAGAGGAGATAATTAAGTGAAATATAGCATTCGCAAAGATCAATCAGAAGCTTTTCGTTCTTTCTTTCTTTTTTCTTTTCTTCTTCAATAATCATCTTTTCAAATATTTTGTTCAAAGAAATTTTTTCAAAGCCATAAAGAAGTATTCCTTTCAACACTTTCAAATGTCCTATTCGTTTCAGCAACAATAATATATTTTCAATTAATAATCCTTTTTCTTCAATTATTTTGGATGTTTTGTTGAATATTTCTTTGTTGAAAATTGATTTGATTTCATTCTCGTTCATTTTATCAACTATTTCATTCATTTCTCCGATAATTTGTTTCTGTTCAGCTTCAGGGAATTGTTCCAACTGTGAAAGTTTCTCTAAAAAAGTGAAAAAATCAAAAAAGAAAAAAGAAGCATTTGTTTTTTAATCCAACAATTTCATATTACATTTTGCAAACCAAGAAATATTTGACCTTTTGAAGTTGACTGCAAAATCGCAAAATGTTTTCAAAACAGGAAATAAATTCATTTTCAGAATTGTTGTGTAAAATTCGCATCAAAAGAATTAAAAATACAAAATAAAATATCTAATAAAGCTGAAATCCGCACATTTTCATGTGACTTTGATGTCTTTTGCATCAAAACAAGCAAATCAAAGATAAAAAATAATCTTCTGATCGAGAAAATAAATAAGGGTGAGCAACCATAAATTTTGAGGTTAAGATTTTTGATTGATGATTTACAGCTGCCAGAGCATGTTTGAGCTACTTATGTGCATGATTACAGATGCATCCATGCGAGTAATTGCACTGCAGAAGAACATGGATTTTTCTTACAGACGGAGGAGCAGGGACTTTTTGCATCGGTTGCTTGCGAAAAGTGAATTGGTGGGTAAAATTGTATGAGATTTGAACTTGGTAATAAATTACAAAACATATTTAGCAACATAGGCTGCTATATTTTGAATGAAAAATAATTCAAGCAAGATGCAGAAAAAGCGAGGAGAATTTCAGAAAGTTTGAATTGCACCACTTGTTCAATTCGAGGGAAATATGTTTCACTTGATATATTTTTTTGCACAGGATTTGTTTGACGTAGTTTTTTGGGCAGAAGGTTTGTTTTGTGGAAAAGGAAAGGGAAATTAGGGGTTGGATAATGGAAGAAGCGAGTTGAGCAAAACACTCAGTAGGCCTCAATTACAATCTCATTTGCTTTTTGCACAAAACCCTTTGGAAAGCTATCAGCGAAGATTTGGCGTTGAATTGGGCTTTGAAAAGAAGTTCATTTAGAGAATATGTGTTTTTATCTGATATAACAGCCAACTTCACAATGGATTCTAAAAACAAGAAAACCAGTTTGACAGACAATTACCAATCCCTTGGAGATGGGAAAATATTTCAAGACCAAAAGTATGGTTTGACTTTTTTTGTTTCGTTCATTTTTCTTTTAAGATGTTCTATGAATGAATACAGATTGGTCACGAACAGGAATGGCATGGAAAGAACCGTTCTTAACATTTCGCAAAAGATTCAGAAACTGTGAGATTATTCTTGTTTGGATTGCATTCAACGATGGCATTCGTGACTTCTGCCATCTGTTATGCATGCAACATAACCAGGCAATGCTTAAGATGAGCTTGTAAGAGAAAAGCAGTTAGCTTGACTCATTTGTTGAGAGTGTTTGGCAGAAGTGACGCTTTTTTGGAGCTGATGATTTGGCTAGGCATTCACATTCACAACAAATTCATCTTTTTCTATCGATCATTATGAATTGGAAAAGCTGATATCTTCTATTTTTCTTCTTCTTCTTCTTCTTCTTCATTTTCTTCTTCTTCTTCTTTTTCTTCTTTTTCTTCTTCTTCTTCCTCTTCTTCTTCTTTTTCTTCTTCTTCTTCTTCATTTTCTTCTTCTTCTTCTTCTTCTTCTTCTTCTTCTTCTTCTTCTTCTTCATTTTCTTCTTCTTCTTCTTTTTCTTCTTTTTCTTCTTCTTCTTCCTCTTCTTCTTCTTTTTCTTCTTCTTCTTCTTCTTCCTCTTCTTCCTCTTCTTCCTCTTCTCTCTCTTCTCCCTCTTCCTCCTCCTCCTCCTCCTCCTCCTCCTCCTCCTCCTTCTCCTTCTCCTCCTTCTCCTTCTCCTCCTTCTCCTCCTTCTCCTCATTTTTTCCAATATTCCACAATTTAGCAATACACAAACCATTTTATTCTCCAACTTCGATTGACTTGTGCAAACTGAAATGATCTCAACACCACCCTCGATATCACTAATGAAAGAAGTTACGGAGAAGCAGATAGTTGATCAATGGAAAGGCATTCCCATTGTCTCCCCAAAGATCCGCTTGTTTCCTTGCATGGAGCGTGTTTACAAAGCAAACAAAGGAGGATGCACGGCAAACAGCACCGAAAGCACCAGGAGGTTTGAAAAAAAATTTCCTTTCATATAGCATCATCCATCTCACCACTACATGTCCCAAAGACATCTGAAGCTTTTCTGGCTGAATAAACATTGTGTTTTTAATTATTTCTGAAATGTCATAAACTGATAAAAATGGAAATTTCTATTTTTGTTAAAAAAATGACTCCGTGTTTTTTCGCGCGCTGCACTGAAGTGTTTAAAAAAAAAAGGAAAGTTTTTTTATCCGGATATTTTTTTATATGGGAATGAAAAAATAAAAAAATTTTTATTTCACTGTAGCATGTTTGTTTCTTAAAAAAAAGTTCACTTGAAATAAATCAAATCAATCAACTCTCTCTTGATTATTTTTCTGAAATTTTCTTGTATTCTTTCATCTCCAGAATTATCATTAAAAAAACATTTTTTCGTGGATTTTTCCTTTTCTTTGGTTTTTCATCCTCAAATAATTTTTTTTTCCACAGTTTTTTCATTATCATCATCCATTATCTTCTCTTCTTTCATTTTCTTTTGATTTCTCCATTCATCCAAAAAATCTTTGTCGGTTGTAATTTTTCCATGAAAAACAAATCTGTAGTTCTTTTTCTCAAGTGTGACAGAAGGTTCATCTGGCAACGTGGAAAGTACAGCATGCCATTGATTTGATATCACTCCACTTTTGACAAAGGAAGAAACAATTGTTTCATGCAATAATGCTGTTTGCAGAGACTGAGGAAGGGTATCTACAATTGCTTTTTCTTCGAAAAGAGATAGATGAAGAAGAAGGAACGACATATTTTGTGTTAAAACATTTTTTGGAGATAGCAAATACTCCACGGTGGAGAGGCTGAGTGAGATGTGTGCTGTGCTGGATAAAAGTCACCACGTCGATGGAGGAATCATCGAATATTTGTCAAGTGTAGGGCTGAGCACTTGATAAATGAGAGTTCAGCAGAAGAATGTATCTTTCTTCATCAAAGATAAAAAGAGTTCATCTTTCCAAGATTCCTGGAAAAAGTATATTTTCTGCATATCTTTTAAATATTGTGTCAGTCATCCATCCATCGTTGTCTTTCCAAATAGTTATTGAAGAGCTGAGCATCACACGCATTTCGGCTTGAATTTTCGATGAAGGCTATAAAACGATGCTTATCAAAGAATAGCCATCTGCAGCAGCTGCAACCACAAGAGTGAAGTTTAACATGTTGATTAAAGCTTTTGAAAACCCAACTTAAACGTTTGAAGGATGAACGGCTAGTTGTTTTGTGGAGTCGAAGAGACGAAAAGAGGATTCGTAGGTGTTGAAGATGAGAGAAGGAGAGTATTTGTGAGAGTCATGAAGTGATTGAAGAAGAGAGAAGAAATGTTGAAGAGACTGCTTTTTTGATACAGAAAAATTTTGAATATCAACGTTTCGTCGAAGAGATACTTTAAAATGTGGATTCCTTTTGATGAATGAGTGAGGAAATGACTTCGTAATTTCAACTTTTTCTTTTTCATCTTTAAAAAGTTTCTTTTGTCTTTTCGAAATGACAGACTCCATATTAAATCAATTAACAATAAATAAATGAATGTTGATGATAGAAAAAACAAACCAATTGTTTTATTCGAGTGATCAAAATGCTCACTCCACAAGAACTTTCGCAAAGAAAACCGTCCTCTGCCGTTTTCTTTTCTTCTTGTGTAAAAAGCTCTGGCTAACCAACTTTTCCAACAGTTCTTCCCCTTTCAACAGCACTTTCAGCTCGATCAATCGAAAAACGAGAGAATTCATTCAGATTTTCAGAGTCTGTTACATGTCATTTTCCATCTTCAAAGATTGTTTTAGTAAGTTCAAAGCTATTTTAAATTTGACAGTAATGTGTGGATTTTTTCAAATCTCTCAATTTCGTTAATCCTCTTTCTTTTTATATGTTTCATGAATATCACACAAAAAAAATTGGCAATGATCTAAAATTTTTTTAATTTATTATTTATTTCTGAAATGAAAAACAAATCGAAATAATAAAATCTCATTTAAATTCTAACTTTATAAGCGACGTTGCAATTTTTTTATCTCCTCAGGAAAGGCACTAATCAGAGATGGAAAAGCTGTCTTTTCATCTCTGCCCATCAAAGTTTTTGTGTTGTAATTCAATTTGTAATTCTTTTTTCACACTTTTCATTATTTAGTCAACACAAAATATATAATCACATCGACAATAATCAAGATAAAATAAACAAACATTTAAGATTGTCATCTTACCTTTTTCTGTTTGTCTTTTTGCTTCAAGTCCTTTTTTTCTTATCTTATCTTATCTTATCTTATCTTATCTTATCTTATCTTATCTTATCTTATCTTATCTTATCTTTTCTTTTCTTTTCTTTCTATCTTTTTTGGAAAAGTTTTTATTTTAAAGAACTGCATTTAAAAAATCGCTTTAGATTTATGAATTTATTTCAAAAATATTTCAAAAACGTTTGAAACAAACCTAATTCAAGAATATCAAAAATGGATTGAAAAAGGAAATAATTAAATATTTGATGGTAAAATAAAAACAAAAATTAAAATCTAAAACAAAAACAAAAACAAATACACACACAAAAACAAATTCAAAAACAAATTCAAAAGCAAATTCAAAAACAAATTCAAAAAGAGAGAAAGAAAAAACAAGAAAATTAATCGTTGCTAAGTTCTATTTTTCAAACAAACTATTCTTTAAAATTGTTATTATTCCAAGAGAAGATGTTTAGTTTAAAAATAATAATCTCAAATGAACATAAAAGAAAAAAGAACGAATATCTTTCTCAAAGACAAATGAAGAGGAAATATTTGTAAATTGAATATTCCTCAGCAATACAAAAAATAATCATCCAATTGTTGAATTAGAAAATAAGAAGCACAACTAATATAGAATTTGCAATAGCGCAGCCTAACTATGCAATCTTCATATCCTCCTTCTTCCATCTTTTCAATCAACTTTCTTATCATTGCTTTTCGTTCTGCTTCATCACTTTCTTTTTCCGTCTTTCTCTTCAATCTGCAAATAAGACCAATGAAAAAATACATGCATCTTTCAATTATTGAACATATTCCAATTAAATTGTCTATTTCCTCCAAAATAAGTTCAACAGCTCCACTTGCGAGCAAGTAATCAATCTTCACGGCTCTATTTATTACTGCTGTTTCAAATACACAAATGCATTCTCTGCTAATTTCTCTGAAATGATCCCTTGACACTCCAAATATTTTCATAATAGAACTGAAAATCTCGATATATTCTTCATTCCAAGATTTGCACGTGTTGAAGAAAAGCGTAATTGTATGGGCCCACCTCTTTATAATGATCGCTTCTTTCTTTTCTTTTCCTCTTTCCTCTCTTTTTTCCACTTTCCAATCAACAGACTTTGAAAGCTCATCCAATTCTCTTACTGCTTCTTTAACAAAATGCAGCTCTTTCATTATTTCTCTTTCCAAATTTCTCTCATTGTTTAAATTTTTAACCAAAAATTCCATAGCCGATTGATAAGCAAGATGAGTGAGATAGTGATGTTCCTGATGATATTTAATGAGCTCCTTGATCTCTTTCACGCACTGTTCTTTTTCTATTTTCTAAAAAAAACGAGAAATAAATTCAAAAACGTCAAAAATGAAATAAAAATTCTCATACACCATATCCAATTTTGTTCAATGTCATCAAAGCCATTTCCGTTTCCTTTTGAGTTTCCTCCTTTTCTTCTTTGTTCAATGAAGCATTCAGAAGGCAAGACATACAGATACTAAGTAATTCAGGTTGATTGTCATCATTTAGAGAAATATAGCATTCGCAAAGATCAACAAGAAGCTTTTCGTTCTTTCTTTTTCTTTTCTTATGTTCGGAAGAAATCATCTTTTGAACTCTTTTTTTCAATTCAGAGTAATAAAATCCACCATCACGTATATCTTTAAATTCTGTGAAATATCCAGTACTCTTTAACAGCATGAGTGCGTTATTCACCGAAAGTTTCTTTTTTTCAATCATTTCAAATATTTCATTGAACAGCTCAACCGTGAAAACAGACTTGAATTCTTCTTTGTCCATTCTTTCCATCACTTTGTTCATTTCAATGATTTTCTGTCTTTGATCTTCCTCGCCGCAATCTTCAAGTTCATTCAGCAATTCTTCAATGAAAAACAAAGAAAGAAATCCAATCAATAAGAATTCGATGAAACAGTGAATATAAACCATTGAACTTTTTTGTGTTGTCTGTCTCCTGAATTTTTGAAAATTTATTGCATTCAGAAAACAAAGAGATCTTAATCATTCACATTCAAAACATTTATATTTGGAAATATAAAATATGTGTAAAATTTAAAATTCAATACAGAAATAAAAATATCAACACTCTTATCGTTGCTTTTTGCATTTGTATTTTTGGCAATCAATAACTAAGAAAGCGTGAGTTTAAAAGATTGATTTTTTTGTAATGGATTCAATGATCATATTTTTATCTTTGAAATGGAATATTTATCCACAGATTGAGAAAACAGCAAGTGAACGTTACCTATAGAACTAGAAATATTATTTTTTGTGAGGAGAGGAGGCAATGGCATTAATGAATTGAAAATGAAATTCTATTTTATAATTTATGAAATTGGATGGTCAAGGGGAATACAACAATTTCATCAATAGCACAAAAAGACATAATGCATGTAATTTTTATTGTACTATATGTTGTGAAGATATTTCCGTCTGTATCCTTTCCAAAGTGCAGGAACATGAGTTATTGTTGGAATGGCCAATCTCCGCTTTGGAGGGGAATGTGATGAGAATGGAGCAGATTATTATATAGCAATTAGGATATAAATGAAGTTACGCAAGACACATGATTTTCATTATATTTTATTTGGTGGAAGAGATGAAAAAAACTTATTCAACTGTTTTTTTATTGAATGAAGACAAAAGAGGATGGAATTCCTCTGAAAAATAAAATCTTCAAAAACTGATATAGAGTTTGGAATATAAAGCGATGGAGAAGCTTTTTTGGCAAGGAAAATGACTGGCAATATCGAGGGAAGGATATTAATCACAAAAAAAGGCAAGGATTCAACGAAAAAAGGAAAACCCAAAAATATCGGTTTTATTTATAAGGTTTTCCTGTTTTTCGGACTGCGCCAGGCAGGCATGGAAAGCGACGAATTTCTATTTCTGATTCCGCTTTTGCTTCAAAAGAGTGGAGAAACGCCAACCACGAGACATCCAATTATCGAGCATTTTTTAGCTATCGAACAACATTAGGACCGATTTTATTTGGATTTCATTCTTCGAAGGGACTGCCATATTGAACAAGCAAGGCGATTATCATTCGAAGTTTGCTTTCTTCGACGTCACAGGCAACTACAGAAAAATACAGAATATTTGTGTCAACCTCTTCAAGCGCAGCCATCCAAAGATTTTATTGTAATGCTCCATTTGCGTGGCATCGATGCGGAGTTGATTTGCTGGGACTTTGTTGCTTTGTTTTTGGTTTGATGAAGCGTTTGCAAACGTTAGACAAGACAGCCATGTTTTCTCAGACGAACATCGAGAATGAACAATTTCTGTGAAGACTGTTTAATGTGCTTATTTCTGGTTGTTATGCTGTTGGCCTGTATTTATCTTGCATTGCGGCTTCTATTAGAAATGGCTTTTAAAAATGGGGAATTCTTCAAATTCTGCTTTCAACCGAATATATTCTCTGGAGCCGATTGAGTTCACTCTGCTTTTCGACTACCTGCAAGTCGTCTGATGTGTTATTGTATTCCTTCGTCTTCTGGAGAGTTGCAGCAATTATTGAATCAGAGGCATTTTTTTAATGTGAGGGTGCTTCCACAGCGCGTTGTAGCTAATGCAATGAGACGGGGAATTCAATTGTTTGTCGGCTTGAGAAAGCAGCGGTGGTGCAAGAAAAGCAAAAGAATGCTTTGATCGGTCCCAGGACAAGGGAGATATTTGTTGCAGAAGCAGAACTGTAGAGGAAGGAAACGAATGAGAACAAATGAAGAAAAAGAGGGAGAGGAAGCGATATTGGAGAAAAGGGGAGAAATGGAAGAAGGAGAAGACGAAGGAAAAGTTGAAGAAGAATTAATTAAAAAAAAGAATGAGAAAATGATGCAAATGAGATGAATAGAAAACAGAAAATACGTGAAGAAGTGCTTTCTGATTTAATAATTCTTTCTTCAAATTCTTCTCCTGCGACATTTCTTCACTTATCTCTTCTTCCTCCTCCGCTTTCACTTCGTCTCGAATAACTCAATCACGCATTGCAATGACACATCAACACCCAAAGCAAAGCAGAGAAGAAGAAGAAGAAACAAAAAAAATTTTTTTATTTGAGATAATAACAAAGTTTTCTGTCACAACTCCCGCATGCAGAAAGAATCAAAGCATTTCTTCTTTTGAAGCTACGCTCAAAAAAAGCCAGGCAACAAGCAATTGAAAATACGTTCACAGAAGGAGATGCTGCAAGGCAGGAAGATAGTCTTCGAACGACAAGCAGAATAGTCACTTAGTCAGCATCTTTTGTTGAGCAAAGCAACGAATATGATGCCAGCGATGAATAAGAAAGATGAAGGAGAAGAAAGAGAGGAGTGCATCGTATTACCATTCCATAGTATTCATTTCGATTTGATGCGAAAGGATTGAATTGAAGGCGAGAACGCAAGAAGAGGAAAAACATGGATTTGATTTTGCTATTTGCATCTTTTTCTTTCCAACAATTGGTTTTTTATTTCTCAATTTATCTATTGTCTGTTTCTTTCTATCTTTTTATCTTCATCGACAATCATGTTTTGATGTTTTCGAAGCGATTTCAGTCATTCATGACAAAACATTCCAATTGCCTCAAATGCATTTCACAGAATCGTTTTTGATTCAACGGCAAGGAAGAAAATTCTGTGTTTAGCTATGAAATTTAATTGTGGTGCCTGTTCACTTTTTCAAAAAAAAAAAAAAAAAAATACTTTTTAATTCTCAACAAAAACAGAATTTGATTATCCATTTCACCAATACAAACAAGATAATAATTTTCTTTTTATGAAAAGGAACAAGAAACAAACTTTTGAGCATCTTTTCAAACTTTATGATACAAGAAATCATAATGTGAAAAGCCAAAAATGACTTATATTAAGGTAAATTGATCAATGGGCAATTCTATTTTCAGTTCTTTCCGAAAAGCACATGCGGTTGACACTGCTTCCGCTTTGCTTTCTGATGCAAGTACATCGTATGTGCTTATTCATTTTCCTTCTTTTTGAAGTACTTTGCCTGTTAAATTGAACATGACGTTTTGGCAATTAGAATGAAAGCGGGCTCTGATAACAAGATCGAAGATGAAACCCAAGAATCTCCAATTGCGTCTAAGTTTTTGAGTTTGTTCACCTTCACTTTTGATTTAACTGTTGTGATATTTTGTGTGTTTTTATGAATTTTATTTTAAAAATTCTTTCAGAATTGTTTTCTGAGCTGGAAGATTGCGATGAAATTGAACAGAAAGTTAAAATACTTGAAATGAACGAAATGATGGAAAAGATGCAACAAAAAGAATTCTATTCTGTTTTCACAGTAGATCTGTTCAATAGAATGGATCAAATGATTGATGAAAAGAAACTTTCGATGGAAAATACAATTTTGATATTGAAGAATGTTGTATATTGCAAGGTGTTGAAATTTCCGTGGTTTTCTAGATTTCAGCGAACTTCTTTGGATGAAAGATTAAAAAAGATAATCACTGATGAAGAAAAGAAAAAGGAAGGGAAAAATGAAAAGCTTCTGGTTGATCTCTGCGAAAGTTGTATTATATTGGGGGAAATCTATCAAGAATTACCAAAAGAAATTAATATTATTTGCGTTCATTATCTTCTGAAAGCGGCATTGGACAAGGAGGAAAACGAAAAGGCTCAAAAAGAAGTGGAAATTGCTTTGATTGGGTTGAACCATTTAAAAAGTTTTGTATGAGCACATATTATTCATTTTTGATAACATTTTTTCCTCGCAATTTTTAACAAGGATCTTGAAACTGAACTTTTCCTCAATGAGATCAAGGAGATCATCGAATATCATCAGGAACATCACAATCTGACACGAATTGCCTATCAATCAGCTTGGGAGTTTTTGGCATGCAGAATACTCAAAGGTGAACTCATCAAAGGAGTTATTGTGAATGAGCTACATTTCGGAAGAGAGGCAGCAAGAGAATTGGAAGAACTATCAAAATTTGTGGATTGGAAGAGATAGAAGGAAGAGAATGAAAAGAGAAGAAAAAAGACAAAAGAAGAGCTTGATTTGATGAGATGGCTTGAAGCACTAAAGCAATATTTATTCAAATGCCAATTGTGGAATGAAGAATTAAATGGGATTTTAAGCAGCATTGCTCAAGTGTGTCGAGCATCAAGGGACAATTTCATGAAAATACACGAGACATGCCTTGATTCCTTTCTAAATGCGTCCGATGGAGAAGTTGTCACAGTTGGTGATTTGCTGAGCGGAGGGGCTGTTGATGCTGTTTTGGAGGAGATCCAGCGACCAACATTGGATGACAAATTGGTAGGCGAAAGCTTGATGTTTTTTATGAACATGTTAAAAAATGCAAAAGAAAAGAGTATGTTTAAAAAGAAAGAAGCGAAAAGAAAGGCAGATAATATGAAGTTGTTGGAAAAGATGGAAGAAGAGGGATATGAAGATACCATCTTTTGCTTTAAGGGAATGTTGTATTTTCTTTGGATGAATTATCAACATAGAATGGCATGTGATGTTTCATACTATTTTGTTAATGTTTGAGTGAATGAAACATTCATTCTTCTTTTTTTTTCTCAAAGTTTCAATTTTTCTTTCTTTTCATTTTTTAAATTTTCTTTTTATATATTTATTTTTTATTTATTCTTTTTTTCTTTTTCATTTTTTTCTATTTCACAATTCAACAAGTTTTCATGTTTTTATTGAAGAGTTCTTTCGCTCCATCAAATGGAAGCAAAGTGGTTGTGAAAAAATGAATTAAATGATTGTTCAATTTTCGTTTCTCTTCTGTCTTTCTTTTCCTCTGATTAATTTGTTCCATCTTTCATCAAAATTGTTTATTGACTATTTTCATAAGTATCTCCCCACGTTCGTCATTTAATTTCTCTTTCAAACTTTCTTTTTTTTCTGTCAAATTTCTTTTGTATTTCCCATTTATTCTTTGACATTGTCATTGTGAATTTTAAGGATTGTTTGCCTCCACTTTATCCATTCAAATTTGTAAAATGCTAACTTTGATAAGTAATTCTTGACTTCTTTTTTTTTTTTTTTCCTGTTCATTTTGTTCCATTTTGAAGTTATGAAAAAATAGCTTTTGAAAAAACATTTTAAACTTGCTGAATTGTGAAATGAAAAAGGAAAAAAGAAAAAGAAAAAAGAAAAGAAAAGAAAAGAAAAGAAAAAAGAACAATTGTTTCATTTACTCAAACATTCACAAAATAGTATGAAACATTACATGCCATTCTGTGTTCATAATTCATACAAAGAAAATACAACATTCCCTTAAAGCAAAAGATGGTATCTTCGTATCCTTCCTCCTCCATTTTTTCAAGCACCTTTCTTTTTGCTGCCTTTCTTTTCGCTTCTTTCCTTTCATCATCCTCTTTTTTCAAACGATTTGAAATATTGAAGAAGAATTCCAAGCTTTTAATTGTAATTTTGTCATCCATTGTTGATTTGTGAATCTCCTCCAGAAAAGCATCAACAGCTCCTCCGCTCACTAACAAATCACCAACTGTCACACTTCTATTTCTTGCTGCTTCTTCTAACACATAAATGCATTCTTTTCTTATTTCTCTGTGATTATCCTTTGCTATTCGAAATACCCGAACAAGGCTGTTAATTAGATCAGCAAAGTCTTCATTCCACAATTTGCAATGGAAAAAATAAACCCACAATGTTTCAATCCATTTCATTAAAAGAAGCTCTTCTTTCGTTTCTTTTCCTCCTTTCCATCCTTCTTTTCTCCTCCCATCAACACATTTCGAGAGTTCTTCCAGTTCTTTTGCTGCTTCTCTTCCAAAATGCAGCTCATTCACAATAATTTCTTCCAAACTGTTCTCAAAGATTATTCTTTTTATTAAAAACATCCAAGCCGATTGATATGCGATTCGTGTCAGATTATGATGCTCCTTATGATATTCGATGATCTCCTTGATTTCATTCAAATACAGTTCTCTTTCCACGTACTATGCAAAAAATAAATAAATAAAATAAAATAAAGTGAAGAAAAAAAATCAAAAAAATAAATTTTAAAAAAATGAGAGAGGAGGGGGGATATTAGTCTCACAATTGGAAAAGAAGTTTTCATACGCAATATCCAGCTCCGCTTAATGCAATCAAAGCCACTTCCACTTCTGTTTGGGCATCTTTGTTTTCCTCTTTGTTTGATGAAGACTTCAAAAGGCAAGGAACGCAAATTGAAAGCGAGTTTGGCGGGAAACAAAAGTTAAGAAAAATGAAGCACTCAAAAAGGTCAACAAGAAGCTTCTCTTCCTTCTCTTCTTTTTTCAGTTCTTCTTCAATAATCATTTTCTTAAATCGTTGATTCAATGAAGATTCATAAAAACCGTAATTAAATACATTTTTCAGTACATTCCAACATCCTATGCTCTTCAGCAACACAAACGCATTTTCCAAACATATTTCCTTTTCTTCAATCATTTTGTCCATTTTGTCGAACAGTTCTTTTGTGAAAATTAAATTGGAATCTTTTTCGTTCATTTCAATAATCATTTCATTAATCTCTTCGATTGCCCGTTTCTGCTCATCAGCTGAGTTGCTGCTCAACCGGGAAAATAATTCTTCAAAAAACAAAGAAAGAAATCCAATCAAAAAGAATTCACATGCAACTGCAATTGCACGCCATTGAACTTTTTTGTGTTATCTATATCCTGCATTTTTGAAAAAACATTGCATTCAAAAAAATACAAAGCGATTTACATCATTCACATTGAATTCGAATGTGTTTGGATAGAAAAAAGTTGCACAAATTTAACCCAAAAATAATCATGAAAATACAAGAATTCACACCGTAGCTTTTTGCATAAATATTTTTGAGTTGGAATAAAGGAGAAAAGCAACGCTTAATCTTTTTCAAGTTTATTGTTATGGATATTCGGATCATCAGATTTGAAAGAACACAAATTTTCTTTCCAAAAATGAGAGATCGGTGAGCGAACTTTTTGCTAAGAATAGGAGATTTTATTTTCAACACTGAAATGAGATAGCGTTAGCAAAGTGTCGATGATGGAATTGGACGAGATGGTTTTTTGTTAAAAACATCTTTGAAGGAAATTCATTTTCCAAAATGACATATGAAAATTGTGATGGATGCGTTTTTTTATCATTCTTGTTCGTTGAAAAGATGATTTTATAAATATTTTTTTCAGAGTCCAAGAATCCGAAAAATTATACAAATGCACTTTATTTTGTTTTTCTGAGCAGAGCATCAGAAGAGTACTGGATTTCGAGATACAAGCAGAAGATATGAATTGAAGATTTTTTGTATTCATCTTGAACAGGGGGGTGGAAAAGCAAATTCGATTTCAAAGCATATGGATGAGAGCGAAAAGAAATGACAGCAATTGAACAGCACTTGGAAAGAAAAAATGAAAAGATATTTTTTTTTTCGAAAAATAATAGTGGATGAGAAGATCGAAAACATGATATTTATGTGAGAAAAAAGGATGTTGGAGAAAGGGGCACTGAGAAATAAGGGAAAAGGAGAATGGCAGCATTGGTGATTGAGCAATCTTCTTCTTTTGCGAAAGGGAGAGCATGTGTGTTCTTTTGAAAAATTCATATAATCAACGCAAAACAAATTTCTTTTTTGATAATAATCATTTTCCCATTACAATTAACAGCATTTTTTGTGTTGAGCGTCATTCACGGGGACAATCCATTTCATGCAGATTTTTTGCAGCTTATGTGATTTCTTCTCCTTCTCCTTCGATCTCTTTATCGACGATATTTTTTAATTTGGTTGATGGAAAGAATATCTTTATCGTGTTTGAGAATTTGCTGTTTGGACAGCCATCATATTCTCATGAGGCAACATAAAATAAATCTACCTTCTCTTGCTGCTATTGACTATTATGAAATTCAAATCTGTTCATTTGATCTGCATTTTCTTCAGATGAATCTTTTTCGCCTCTGTCACCCAGCTCGCCCAAAGAGCATGGTCGAACTCATTTCATTTCATTTCTCTTTCAGCTTCTATTTCTTCTTTTATTCTTTCTTCAGCAATGCCATTGCAAGAATTTGGTTTGCAAATGCTGTTATTATGTTGCATTCTGATCATTTAGCATCCGTTTCTTCTTCATGTTCATATTCTTCTTCATATTCTTTTTTGTTCTCCTCATTCATCTTCACATTTTGTGCCTTTATTTATTCTTCTTTTTTCAATATGTTATGAATCTTGTCACTTCCATAACTTATCTGAACTCTGCAAAGTTTCAAACAACCGCGAAAGTAGGAATAGATTTTGAGTGCTATTTTTTTTTCTCAAAACAATTGGAAGAGAAATGAAAAGCACAGAACCACTTGAAGAAGAAGAAGAAGAAGAAGAAGAAGAGATAAAAATGCGAATTACAGAAAAAAATGTCAAACAATCGGAATAGATTTGGTCTTTCGACTGACATACATCGCTTCTGCTTTTTTTGTTACAAACGCCTGGCTTTGTCATTTTGTTTGAATCATTTCGATTTCAATTATAATTCAAAAAGTGATTTGCATTTTTTGATCAACAAAACCATTCAATAGATTTGTGTGCTCGTTTCTTGCCCTTTGCCTGAAAAGTTCTCAAATCAACAAAGAAGTGAAATTCGATTTATCCTTCATGAGAATTTTGAGAGCTTTCAAAACTGTGAACATTAGACTTTGGGCAGCAATATTCATTTCAATGATTTTGCCAACAATTTATCAAACAGTCAGAATCTTTTTTCTTGGAGAGTTACCGAGCGATTCGGGGGTGAATATTGCAAGCCAAATGTCATGGGTGAATTTGTTTTATGAAGTGGCCCAGGAAGCCTTGATCCTTCCTCTTTTCCATCTTTTGGGAAAGTCATTGAACGATTCGAAAGAGTTTGCAAACAAGGTCAGAACAGGAATAACTGTCACAGCAGCGGTTTATGTTTTAGTGTCCATAATTTTGGTTTCTGCTGCAAAGCCTCTTGTGGTTTTCATGGCGCAAAATAATGAACTTATTGATGTGACAGTGACATATGTCAGAATAGAAACTGTTGGAGGAATCTTTTCAACGCTGTGGAGGTTTATTTCACTTGTTCTTGTGACATTGAAAAAGGAAAAATACATGTTCATCTTGCTGATTATTCAGATGCTGTTAATGATCATTCTGGACACATTTTTGGTGAGCACTTTGAAAGTTTCATTGAATATTGGAGTTAACGGAATTGCCATTTCGAATATCATTGTCAATTTTGTCATATTTATTGTTGCATTGCTCTTGTTGAGAGGAGAAAGCATAAGCTTCTTTGTGAAAACCAAATGGAATTTTGGTTTGCTGAAGGAGTGGCTCAGTGTTGGGAAGTATTCCGGTTTGGAATCATTATTAAGAAATGTCGTCTTCATGGTGATGGTCATCAGAATGGTGAACATTGTGGCTGAACAGGGGGTTTATTGGGTTGCAAACAATTTTATTTGGCAATGGTTGCTAATTCCTTCGCTGGCTCTTGCAGATGTTGTGAAAAAAGAAGTTGGAGAATCTGAGGATAATATCTGAGCGAAAACTTTCGGGTATTTGTGCATGGCCACCCTATTCGCCTTGTTATGGCTGGTGAGCATCCCTTTGTGGAAGCTGTTTTTGCGCTATGTGTTGAACTGTTCTGAATACATCAAAGTCTTCAATGTTGTGCTCATTGAAACAGGCTTCTACGTCAAATTCATATTCAACTCGACAGTTTTCGACAGCACGTTTTACGGCTTGGGGAAAACAGGATATATGCTAATTCAATCAATATGCATTGATGGATTTTATTATGGAATTCTGTTTATTCTTTATTTGACTGGTGTGTACAAGCCAACATTGAACGGAATATGCTTGATGTTTGGCATTGGAATGGGATTGGATTTTGTACCGACATTTATCCTGTATGTGAGACTGCTTGTGAAAAAAGGAATAAAAATTGATTTCAAATTACAATAACATTCACATGACAGCCATGATCAATTGCAGTTGGCACCTTATTTCAAAAATCACACTTTCATTAGTGTTTTCATCAAACAATAACTCTTTTTGGAAATTCTGGCAAAACAGTTTCTTTTTTTCGATTCGTGGAGAATGACTGTTATTCTCTTCCAACCTATTTTTCAAGAATTTCAAAAAGGATTATTTTTTGATCAAAACACTCATGAAAGTGTGATTTTCGAAAGTAAGTTGCCAATTATTTTTTTTTTCAAAGAACTAATTTTTTTCTATTTTCTTTCTTTTTTTTCCAATATTTTTATTATTTTCTTTATGTATGTGTATGTGTGTTGTTTTTATCAACGATGATTATATGTTTTTTATCTTCATTAAGTATTTTCTTTGAAAAGATAAATTTTCACTTCATGATATTTGCTTGAAGTTGTCTATGTTTTTTGAAATAAACATAATTAAAAAGATACAAAGCTTTTCGATTGTTTGTTTATCGAATTGAACAAATTAATTATCGAATTTTCATTCTCAATTACAAAAATGAAACCAAAATGAATTGTTTTTCACTTCGTTCCACTTTCTTCAAACAAAATAATTTTCAAAAAATTTTGAAGATATAAATCGATTGTCAAAGAAAAAAGCCTCAAAATGCAAAATTGAAACAGTTTGCTTCGAGTTAAATGAAAATTTCACTTTCCAAACAAACAAATTGAATATTAACTTTGAAAATTTAATTTGAACTTGAAAATAGAATTATCTTTTAAAAAAATGCAAAAATAATTGACTTCAAAGGTGAAAAAGAAAAAAAAAACTCATTCTTCACTCCCAAAAAATGTCTGATAAAAATGAAGAATATTTGAAAGTTTTGAATAGCTGCTCCAACAAAACACTCAAGCCAGTTTTGTAATAAAGTTGAAAATAGAATTTGTAATACTGGATAGATTAATAAAGCAAAAAATTGAACGAATAACAAATAATTGCAGAAAACTTCAGAAATGATTGAGAATCAAGAATAAATACTAATTTTTGATGAACAATTCTCATTTTACATAAGCATAAATTGAAACAATGCCCAGTAACTGTGCTTCCAATAAACCAAGAGTGTGTGTACATAATCAGACACACATTATTTACTCAAATCGAATATTCATTGTTTTTTTACTCTTCTTTTAAATCTTTTTGATATGATCTCTCCTCACATTTATTTCATTTTTTCATTTTTTTCATTTTTATTTTCGGGGATGTTTCCTTTCCCAACAATTATAATGTCTTTGTGTTCATCAATTAAAACACACTCCACTATTCTGCTGTCTCTTCGAGCAAAGCTTTCACCTCTACCTTCTCTGCTTCCCCTTGCATAGCACAGCGCATCTGAAGCTGTCAGTATTGCTGCATTCGCTGGAAATAATCCAATGAATTCTCTCTTCATTTCTGAAAGTGACATTCTGTCTGGCATCTGAGCCAGCACACTTGTTTCCACCATTCCTTTCAATCGAGACCCTTCAACTTTTTTCATATTCGGTCTCTCTCCATTCACGATCTTCTGGCCTGCCACCTCCCCCTCAAAATCCCCAAACGGGATCTGCAGAGTCAGGCACTCCCACAACATCATCCCAATTGAAAATGCCACAGAGCTCTTTGTTGCTCCCAACTTCTTGTTCATCAGTAGCTCAGGAGCCTTCCACCTCATGCACTCTTTTTTGAAGGCATCCTCGTCCTCAAAGGCAGACGAGGGAAGAGAATCTTCATCATCACTTGCAGAAGTCACAACCGTTGATGAAGAAATGGATGAAAAATCTGAGTTATCATCTGACAATAAGTCTGAATGCATCACAATGCAGATCACCATGTGTTCGGAGAAAAGAACAATGTGAGGACTCAGATTGTTCAATGATTGAAAAGGACTTTCCATTTCATCAAATGAATGGAGAGCCCCATTCGCCACCCAAAACAGGATCTGAGCAGCTGTCTGCTCTCTTTGCTGAAGACTTCCAATCGCCATCTCCTTTGTCTTGTTCCTTCCATGAAGAAGCATGAACAATGAATCCCTCAGATCCACAATCAATTTCTCATGAGGCGATGAACAGGCCATTGCATCCACCAGGTTCGACATAGAAGAGGTGGTGGGGCACATGCTCTCTGATCGAACAAAAGTGGTATCTGTGTCTGAAGTGTCTGTTGTTGAAGTGGATGAAATGGACGGAGATGGAGTTCTCTTCTTTGTCTCTTCTTCTTTCTCATCTACCTTTTCTAACATCCATTGAGGAATCTTATCTGAGTCTCTTCCAAGGATATATTCAGTGGATCCACTTTCAGATAGAAGATGCTCTGATGATTCTGAGTGCTCCATATTCGTCTCATGTATTCTCTTCTTGATCCTTTCTTCATTCTTCTTCTCTGCCTCCCTCTCTGCTCTTCGCCACTGCTCCTCCGGTGACATCTCCATCGTCACCATCTCAAACGCTTTCGGATCTTTTCTGATGTTGTCATTCACAATCTCTCTCAGATCTTCTGCTTCATTCTTCACCTTCTTCCATCGAACAGCCAGAACAATGGCAACTATAAGAACAATCAACAAAATTATTACCAATACAATTATTAAAACTGTTGAAGAAGAACCATATCCTTTTCCACTTTCAACAGTGATTTCGTCTGTTTTTGCTTCGGGTTCGCTTCTGTTCCTCAGCACAGCTGCAGAAGTGAAGGAAGGAGCATCTGACGTTCCAAACAGAATTCTCACTGAAATCTCTGCTTCATTGGGAGCTGAATTAATTAAGTCTGAATTGATAAAAGAGAAGACATATGTTTCCAACTCAAATGAATCCTCTTTGAAATAAAACGTAGTGATCGACTTTTCATCACCAATGGACACCACAAGCTGGAACGAAAGATTGCACGGAAGAAGCAACGAACCCTCAAAAACAATCTTTGCCGAATCAATCTCTTTTTCCATTTTTGCGGAATCCAAAATGGGAATGAAGAATGGAGAAATTCGTTCACCTGCTATCCCATCTAATTTGCAGTCATCGCTCAGAATCCAAAGAGATGAGTTATCCTTCACTCCATCTCCTCCTTTCAAGCTTACAACATTCAACACTCCGGAATCTGAACAGTGAACGTTTCTTCGAGCCGATGCGTATCCCTCAATATTGGGATTGTTGTCGAGAAATTCTCCTTTTGTTATTTCGATACTTCCACCTGACACTGACAACCCTCCAACTGATGAATTGGAGATCGTTGTGTCTTTCATGAAGGCGACGCTTTGCTCGAAGTTAACAAGAGATCCGTTCCATCTGCAAACAGCTGCCAAATTCTCATTCGTTCGATTCTCTTTTGAAGCTCCCAATTCTCCTTTGAAAGAACACGAATCCATAAAAATTTCAGAACAAGAAAGCAAAGATATCATCATTCCTTTCTCAACTTGTGACAGAGAAAGAATAACAGAGTAATTCGACAAGCTCACATTTCTTCTGTTACAGATACAAATCATCGGACTATTTCCTCTGCAAGATGCGTTGGAGACAATACATTCTGATAAAGAAGCACTCATTGAGATTCTCTGCACTTTGTTCTCAGCTCCATCCAAACTGAGGATGCTCTTCTGGCTTTCCACATTCTTTATTTCCACTTCCTTCATCGAGATGCTTTCGCATAACACAACAAACAGATCTCGAAGTGATGTCACATCTATTAAAGAAACTGAACGAAATTGACACGCTCCTTTTTTGAATGTGCACAGAGTCGTTGCATCAATTCTTTCGATTGAAACTTGACTGAGCAACAACATTCCGCCTTCCATCCGGATAAGCTCATTCAAAGAAGCTTTTGTATTAGCATTCTCCGGCTTGAATGTAACATCGGCAATCAGCATGTTTCCTTCGTCAATTTCCAGAATTGTTTCGTGATTTGATGAAAATGAGTCTGCAAACAGGAAGTCGACTGATTCAAGGCGATTTCTTCCTTTTGCTTTAATCAATGTTAAATCAGCTGCAGTAATTGCAGATAAAACAATTAGCTTAGCTTTTATGAAACTCTTCGATTGGATGGTGATATCATTCAGCTCAACTTCCTTTTCAATCTCGCTTTGCTCGTCAATGGCTACAATCCTCAGAAAGTCTCCCACAAGATGGCCAACACCATATCCAAGGGATAAGCAAGGATGGGTGCTTGTACCACACTGCCTATCATTCACTCCTCCTTTTCCAAAAATGTTCGAAACAACAATCGTGGCTGACTGGTATATCGTGATCAGATCCATCAGATCAACAGGCTCGGAGAGCGTTGGGTCAATCCCATAAATTGCATTGAGACGGATGAAAGAATCTGCCCTCAAATCCATTGCAAACTGTGTCTCGTTGATTTGATTCGAAATATTTGTGCATTCAATGAAAATGTCTCTTCCAATAAATGCCTCGTTTCCAGAAAATGTCACATTTTTGAACAGAAACAGCAATTCTCCTCTTTGCAAAAACTCCAAATATTCTCCGCCTCCTCTTCCGCGAGCAGCGGAGCAAGAGCATTGAGCAATTCGTGTCTCTTCCACTTTCAGTGAACCATCTAAGCTCAGCAAAGAGAAAAATGAACCTCCTTTCTCAGACGAAAGAGCTTTGCACGACTCGATCGAAGAATTTTTCACGGTCATTTCGATACAACCACTGTTGCTGCAATCGCTCATGCAAACACACGGTCCATCATCAGCCCTTGAAACTGAAAAGAAAGTTGATCCGTTAATTCCAATTGTTGTTTTCGCGTTATTTCTCATTGCTACGTCTTCATCCTTCACATTAATAATGCTTCCACTCTCGATTGTGGATGAAAGAATGCTCAGTTTGTTCACGCTGCATTCACATCCATCACACACATCGAAAACACCTCGTTTTGTGTGGACTCTCTCCACCTTCAGATAATCAACATTCAGCTCTCCTTTCACCATTTCCACAAACAAGTAGTTTTGCGCAGTATTGCCCGCGCTTGTTAAAGAAAACCAACAATCTTCAAAAGACAAAGTGCCTTCTTCATTTTTCACAATGACTTTCTCTCCATTTTCACAAATAAACTCTGCTGAAAGAATTATCCACGAAAATGTCAGCGTCTTGCTATTTCTTATCAATCCTTTGCCTTCTGCTGGCTCCTCTTGGTTCACAGCCAACGTTGAATGGCTGGTTTCCACTTCAGTTGTTGTTCCAGAGCATATCTTGAAGTTAGAAAGAACAAAGCTGTCCTTCAAAACTGTTTTGTTGTGAATTATTATCTCCTTCTTTGTCTCACTTCGATCAATTTGTTGTATCCCCTTCCAGAAAGAAAAGCATGGATCATCTTCACTTCCACATCTCTTCACATCAAAGCCAAGTGAAGAGATATATATTTGGGAACTTGAATAGCCCACAAGAAATCTGAAGAAGTCAGTGCAATTGCAGGAATCATCATTCCCCACAAAAAGGTTTGTTGTATTTTCCATTGAAGAATAATCAAACATGAATGAAGATGACGTCACTGTTGAGTTCAAATCAATCGACAAAATGAAAATATGCTCCCCAATTCTCGCCTTGTTGGCTTCCAAAGTGATTGCATCAAAAACAAAAGGAGAGGAGCTTTCTGAATCTGTGCTGTCAACAAAAAGAAAACCTCCTTTTCCAATTGTCGATGAGCATTCACAGTTCTTTCCTGTTGTTCGGTTGAGAATCAATTGCTGCTCTGCTTTCAACGAAATTCGAAGTGCTCCCCCTTCTTCCCCATTCTCTGTCTTGGATCCAAAAATATTGCATGCTTCAATTACAGCCGAAGAAGCAGAAATAGGCGTGAAATCAAACTTCGCATCTTCAATTGTACAACGAATCAGCGAAAATGTTCCTCCATTCACAGAAATCAGAGAATATGAAAGTGTGCCTTGCTGTCTCGCTAAAAATGCACAATCAATCAAATGAAGCATCCCATTTTCAGGAGAAGAAGATATCAGAACTTCACGATTGGTGCTGAATTCAGATGGCAATGAGAATTTTACAAGGAAAAATTGAAGATTCTTCGAATTGGCAATTATCGCAGAAGAAGATCCAGAACCAATTATTTCAGAAACAAAATCAAGTTTTGCATGCTTTTCAGAGACTGAAGATTTGACCTCGAAATTGGACAGATCATATTCATCTTGAATGACAACGTTTGATCCGATCCATATAATTCTGTTCGGAGAACTCAAATTTGCGTTTTTCACACCTCTCCAGAAAGACAAGCAGGGATAACTCAAACTGCCACATCCCCTCACTTCAATGCCATTTTGTTCAACAAATACCTCATCCGATTCGTATTTAACCAGAAACAGAAGCAGATCAGCTGCTTCGCCATCAAATAGCGTGCTGTCCATGCCTTTCATATCCACTACAGATGCTCCATTTTCATCAAATAAATCAAATATGAAGCGACTGTTATTAACTGTTTGATTCAGGTCAGAGCAGCTGATAAACAAATCCCTCCCGCACCAAGCATTATTTTCGATAAACTCCATTTCTCCAAATTTGAAGTTGTTTGTGGAATCATCACTTAAACAAAGAAAAATGCCTCCTCCTCTTCCGCTTGTCTCATTGGCTTCACATTCACTTATTTCAACGTTTTCCATATCGAATCTATTCTCGAAGGCAAGCTCACATTTGGCAACACCTCCATCATTGTTGATCGATTTGCATCTCAAAAATTCACATCCTCCAGAAATTGAAGTCTGCTCAACATTCTAAAGAACAAATATTCCTCCATCAGAAGCAGAGCAATCAGTAATATTTGCAGCATTGATTTCAAAACTTTTACCTTCAATTTCCTGGATCAATCCATCTCCTTCAGATGTAACATGAGACGCATTCAGATTATTGATGGACATTTTCCCTCTCTCCATACGAGCAATTCCGAAGCTCGACAGAAAAGTCATATGTGAAAGGGCAACGCTCTCAAAATGAATCTCTCCACCTCCTCCAACAACGATCCAAAGCTTTCCAGCTTCTTCAGAACCTTCACTCCCTCCAAATTTGCAGCTTAGTATTGTCAGTCGTCCGCCATTCATCCGAATAACTCCAACGTTTCCTTCTGCAGGAGAGGCAGGAAGTCTGAAAACAAGTCTGTTGAGCAGAAGCACTGTTGGTGTTAGGTCATCGACTACATTGAAAAATCCGTTGCTTTCGATTCTCAGCTCAGATTTATCAGCAACCCCACGGATCGTCAGCGACTTCCCATCTCTTCTCATCTCCCCAGAAACCCAGTTGTAGTTGTTGATCTGGACAGTCGTTTGGTTCTCTTTCAGGTTGCTCATCCCAACTTCCAATCGATCGCATGGATTCGCATCGCTTCCACAGTTTGGCAAAGTGCTTTTTCCTGCCTCAACAAAAATAATATCTCCTGTTCCAGAAAACAAATATTTCTTGATTGAATAGTCAATAACTAGGCTTTCAACCGAGTCCATAACCCAGAAACTTTGCTCGGGCGTGTTCAGTTCGTCGATTGTTCCAAACCACAGATCTTCTTTGATCAGAGTTTCTGGATTCCCGCAAAGCAGCAATAAGTCATTTCCCTTTGAAGCAAGATTTCCTGTGAAAGTGTTTGACTTCATCGAATACTGTGCATTTGCATCGTATTTCAGGTGCAGCCCTCCTCCATATCCCTGTGCTCCCAGTGCTGTGCAGCTCTCCACTCTGTTCAGAGTGAATATCAGCTCTCCTCCATCCGACACATTCAATGCCCCCATCCCGCCAAATGGAATCTCTCCTTGGCACATATCTTTTGAAAACACGCAGTTGCTGATCTCCACTCGCTTTCCTTGCCCAACAACTCCTGAAAAGACTGAGCCATTCCCGCTGTTGCGAGTCACGTTCGACAATTCGCTCGATGCAATTTTCATTCCACATCCTTCCCCAATCGAAATAATACTGCCACTTTCCAGTGATGAGCCATCGACTTTTAGCTTTTTGATGTCGGTTGAGGATCCATCACTCAAGTGAATAAGCCCATGTGAAGTCTGGCTCTCAATCCCTTCAAAAGTGCATCCTGCTATGAATAATAATGTTCCTTGTCCGCTCAGCTCAACGGAAGCAACTCCTCCAAAATCAATTATTTTCAGCTCAAATTCAACCAAATGCACTTCACCTCCTGTTGCACAAAGAATGCTGAATTGAATTGCATCACTTTCCACTTGCCTTGTCGCTGAGCAATTAGAAACTCTCAAAGTTAATTGTTCGCACAGAATTAAACACAAACGAGGAGTTTCAACGAAGGTCGAAGGTAACGAAAATGAGATATTTGAAATCGATGCATCTGCTGCTGTTTCGATTAATCCATCACTATCCACACTTCCGTTGCTGCAGACAAAAATTGATGTGCCTTTTGTTGTTGCCAAAATTGAAACAGAACACGAGGCAAGCCTTGTGCAGCTGTCCAACTGGAATGATGGAAGAACCACAGCAACGCCTTGCTCTTGCACTGATCCAAATTTCAATTCCACAAGTCTGCCAATTGAATGGCAAGGTGCAAATAGAAATCCGCATCCTGAGTGATCGTATCCTCCATCTTCCTCACCCACAACATATCCGCTTCCTGAAAACGAAGTCAGAAATGCAGCCAAAGGAATCGCATATTCTCGATTGCAGGAGATTCGCTCATACCCCATCAAATCCGTTTTGTCCATCCCCCTCCAAGCTATTTGGAAGTTATCCGCTCGAACTGCTTCAGTCAAGTTGTTGGCGTCCACAAATATGTTGTTTCCTTTCCACGCTTTGCACTCAAAGAATGTCAGGTTTTTCAGTGAATAAATTCCATTATTATCTGTAATATGCAGATATATCCCTCCTCCAAATCCTCTTCCTCCATTTAATTCTTCACTGCTTGGCACACAACAGATGTTGAATCTGGTGTTCTTCACAGTGACATCCATATTCCCCTGTTTCTGGACAAACAAAGCTCCTCCTTTCAGCTCGTTTCCGTCTTCGCATGATGAACTTATTTGGCATCCGTCAATCACAATCTCGGAGTCTCCTCCAATCGCGTTTGAGTAAAGCAGTCCACCATTTCCGTTCTTCACGGTTATTCCGTTGAATTCGCAGCTCTGCATCGTGAACGAACTTCCTCCCTCAAACAAAAACAGACTCTCTGAAAATGCAATTTTATTTGTTTCTGCAACAACAACAAAACCATTTGCAACAAATGTTCCACTACTTATTCTTGCAAAGATATAACTGATTTCGCTTCTCTCTTCAGAATTAATTCGTGAAAATCCACAACTGTTCAATATCAGGCTATTTCCGTTGCATTGAATCAAGGATGTTCTGGAGTTGAGCGACAATGGCAATGCAAACGTGATATTCGTGATTGTTGCTGGCTGAGTTGCAACTATTAATGAGGGAGAATCTGTTGGAAGTGGAGGAGAAATCACAATTCTTGTGTTCTTTTGCGCACATTTCACTTTCCATTCTCCAGACGTCATTTCTGTTTCTTCGCTCCAAACAAATGAAGGATCAAGAAAAATGTCTTTGTCCGATAAAGAAAAACGAAGATTGGCTGTGAATGCGATTGTTGAGCATGGAAAACCGGAATGGCCACATCCACTGAAATCTCTCTTGTTGTTTCCTCCAACGACTGCTGGCAAAGGGAATGGATCAAAAAAATAAAGAGCCAGAGGGATTGCATAATTATCATTTCCATTTTCGAAGCCCATTGCATCATCGTATTCTGCTGTGCTTGTAGAGATCGTCACATTCACTTTTCCAGAATTCACCAAATCTGCCAAATTCCCCTCATCAAAAAACATGTTGTTTCCTCCTTTCGCTGCATGGTTTTTTTCAACTCCGCTCATAAAGCTGACTGAAGAAATCGAATAATCATTGAACTGGCCAGCAGCCTTCACAAACAACCCTCCGCCACATCCGCATTGAGTTCTTGTTTCACTTGCTCTGCACTTGGTGAATGATGTGAGTGTTTCTTCTTTTCCGATACTCAGCTTTCCGCTTCCAGCAAACGAAACATATATCCCTCCTCCACAACCCGAGTAAGCCAAACAATCATAAAACGTTGATTCACAAATCTCAACAATATTTCCAGTATTCACCACAATATTCATTGCACTTCCATTTCCATTTGCAAGCTCGACAGATTTCATGTTGATTTTTGCCACTTTCACTGTTTTCACACTTTCAATCGATATGGGGGACTTTCTGCTGCACACAATTCCTTCCAGCGTTGAATTCTGAAGAGTGAGCGAACCTCCGTTTGTGCATTCAATTATTCCTTCATTTGATGTGGCAGTTGTATTCGAAATGTTGCAAAGATCAATAATCAATTGCCCGTTTGTGTGTGAAATCATCAGCGGTGCTTCTGCTAATTTGAATCCTTTCACCACAAGCGACTTCACTATGCTTGTTCCACCAGTGCTGACAACAAATCCAAAAGACAATGTTGTGTCTGACATTAGCATCAGCGCACAGTGTTCAGACGAGAAAGATCCTGACTGCACCAGAAATAGAGTTTCTCTTCCAGACAGCGAACTCGGCAAATAAAACTTGATGCTCGAAAAAGAAACTGTCGCTCTGCTAACAATCATCCCGTCTTGATTTTTTTGTCGAATTGTTGTTAACGATGAGCTGTGTCTGAGATCCAATCCCTCTAACATTTGTGGAGCCATCGAACAAAAATATCTCTCGCGAAAGGGTGGAACTTCCATCAACAACAATTGACATTCCACTTGATGTTTTGTGCTGCAGAAACACATAATCCACTGTTGAGCATTGCTCGTCAACAAATCCACACATGTACCAATCTCGTTTATTCGTATTTCCAACATAAAACTCGCTCGGTTTGCTTCGGAGAAAAAGAACAAGAGGAATCGCAAACGAACGATCACCATTTTCATACCCGCACAGATCAGTGAGCACGTTCAGTTGAGGATTGAACTTCAACCGCTCTGCATTGATCACTTGGCTGAAGTTCGCCGCCTCAATAAAAATGTTGTTTCCGAATTGCGAAGCACGACAGTTTGTGAATGTCATCTTGTCAAAGACAAAATCATTGGCCGAGTTCTCCAATTTCAGAAATATTGCCCCTCCAAATCCGTTGTTTCCTGCTCCCTGTGAGCCACAGTCAGCAAAAGTCAGCTAATCAATTTCTCCAAGTCTCGCTTTTGAGCCAGGTTGCATTATAATGGAAATGCATCCTCCATTTCCATTCTCGCACTTGCACCCGGAAAACGAGATGTTATTCAACTTCAATGACTCCTCATTTGTTGGGTTGCATTCAATGACTCCTCCATTTCCTGAGCTTCGAATGACCTCTGTGAAGCGTGTATTTGATATCTCGGAAAAAGATGAAATTGGAGCTTTGATAAATTGAGTACTTATTTTCAAAGAAGACACAATACAGGAATCAATTGAAATGCTTCCGAAAGCAATGTCAAACAATAGATTGCTAAAAGAAGTGGGCTGAGCTTTCACCGAAGTGATGAGAAGATGCTTCAGGTGAGCTGTCCCAGATGAACCAGAAATAGATAATATCCCAACTGTTTCTGATGCAGTGTTGTGGTCAATTGTCAATGAAGATGCACTCAAAGATCCGGTATTGATAGTGAACAACATTAAGGAACTTGACAGCATGCTTGTCCGAATGACAGTCTTGTCTGTTCCATTTCCAATTATTTTGACTTCGTTTCTGTTGATGGATAGCACAGAAGATGGAGCAAAGGCTGATTCAAGCAGTATCACTCTGCACTCCACATCGTTCCTCACCTTTCCAAATGCATGCCCAATCGTTCTGCACGGAATTGAGTCGTTCATCCCACAAAGTTCTTCCATGTCGTTTCCATTCTCATGAACATATCGGGTCAGAAGCATCACCTTTACAGGAAGCCATCCATTGTACACTTCGCCATCCGCTGTGCCGTTGTACCAAACTCGCTTTTCTATCGTCGTAGAAAAAGATTCAAAAAATGGATTGTTATTTACTACTCCTCCATTAATATTCACATCATTTCCCATTCCGTTTTTTGCAATGTTTTTGTGGAAAAAGCAAAATTTAATGAAGGATGTTCTAACAGCCTGGTCTGAAAGTCCATCGAAGCACATTCCTGTTCCTCCATTGCGATTATTCTGAATGGTTGTTCCATCTAAGGTGTTGAAAAGAAAAACGTTTTCTGTGATTAAAAGTGTTGAGAGGTTAATGTTCGGAATAGGCTCATTTATAAATATGCATCCTGCAGCGACTCCAGCAGAATTCTTTTCAAATTGACTGTTTGAAAGAATGAAGATTCCTGATGGTGGAAGATATTTTGGGCGTAAGTAACATACCATTCCATGAGAACCAGAAATGGAGCAATTTTCAAAAAAAAGATATTTGAATTGTTCGCTAATCCATTGCTCACAACTGCAAATAGCTCCTCCATGGCCCGAACTGCATTTGCTAAAATTTGATGCATTAATGAAAACACTTGCTATTTTGTAAAAATACAAAGCCCCTCCATGAGTCCTATTCCCTGGATCTGTGTCATTCAAATTATCGAAAAGACAAAAGCTAATGTTAGCCGATGCATTAACACCACCAAAACAAATAGCTCCTCCATTTTCTTTTGGGGATGCATTTTTCCATTCACACCAAACAAATGAATGCTCTCCTCCATCTGGAATGGATATCCTTTGCAGAGATAAGGGACTTTCTTCAGTTCCATAAAAATCAGTGTTCGATGATCGATTACAAGAACTGAATGTGTTGTTCAACGAAGTTAGTGATGTGCGAGGGCAGTTTACAGATTGAAATAGCCCTCCATCATACACATTACTTACAGAAAAGAATGAGCAGTGGCTGATTGACGTGTAATGATGTGAAGAGGGGGTTGTAAAAGGATGATGAACTGAATACGCTGCTTGGTTATTCGTCATATTTTCAAATGCAGAATATAAAGCAGAGACACTAGTGACACCTTCTGCAAAAAGAAATGGTGCAGACGAAGTCGTCATTGAGGAAAACGAGCAATGAGATATCGACAATAGCCCGCAGCAAGCACCTGAAGTTGGCAAATCGGATTCCATCAAGGGAGGAGCAATAAATGTTGGCAAGCTACAGCAAATACTGATATTCAACAAGCTTGTCGCGCTCTCGGACAAGGAGATTGGGCTTGAACATATTGTATCTTTGAAATGAATTGAACACTGAAAAATATACAGAGATGATTCGCAAATGCATACGAAAATTGGATCAGCAGAATAATGATAAATGTTGCAGTGAAATGTCGCTAACGACGAATTGTCCAGTGTGAAATGCGAAAGAAGAGCATTTTGCGAATTATTCTCTTTTTAAAGATTGAAATTTATTTTTGAAAAATACATAAACGCACATATTTCAAAAAAAATCTTTATGAAGATTAAAGACACACTCGCATTGCTGATGTCTGGACCTATGTTGATTTGCAAATCAAAAAAAACATTCAACACCAGAAACTGCTCACTATCTTTGCAATCTGAAACAGATGCAAAGCACAATGTTAGTCCAAAAAAAATACAGCATAGCAATCTCATTAACGGCCTCCACCGGAAATCCGCAACAACAAATATTCTCAATTTCTTCGAAAACTCTCTATTTCGATATATAAATATGGGATAATTGATTTTTTTCAAAAAACGTGATTCACATGATAAATCACTTGTGCAAATAGACAAGAAAGACAACGTCGGGGAAAAAAAGCGATCACATCCATTTATGGCAAATGGGTATGATACGACCAGTGAAAATTCATATCAGAACGATTTCATTTTCATATTCCTACCAGGAAATCATTAGTGCACAGAAGATAAAGTCTATTTTTGTTAATAAATTTGACTTTGAAGAAACTTATAATTTATCAATTTTTGAATTATGATAGAAAAATTATTTTCGTATTGAAGCCCTAATATCTTTATAAATGAAGTTAAAATGAAATTTCTTTTAGGATAAACCCTAATTCATTGAGTTCTGTTGTTAAAATTAGTTAATAGGGGAAAAAAACCAAAAAGAAAACATGATTAAGTTAAATGATGGGTTTGATCAAAGATTATTATCTCTTTAAGATTTATTACGTTCATAGATAATTTAACTTTTGAATAGAATTTATAGACTGAACTTTATTAATGAGTTCTTCAAGCCCAGTTTCGATACATTTTTAGGTGTTTTCAAGAAAAAAATCATTACTGGCCGTATAATCCCCTTTTGCCCCATTTATTAATAATTTATGAGAATTACAGTATTTTTGTTCTCGAAAATTGAATGATCAAAATCATGTCGAAAGCTTTTTCTGAGCTAAATAGTTTTTCCTTTTTTCTTTATTTAGTTTTTGTCAAGTTCAATAAAATCAGATTGTTGGTTTTTTTCACTATGTTTTCAAAGTTATCACATTTTCTGTTTATCAAATATTTCATTCTCAGAAATTTATCATGATATTTTAATAATCATGAAAAAGTTTTTGATCTTCCAAGAGCATTTTTGAAGATCAAAAATTTGTGGTAAACCTAATAATAAAAATAATAATAATAAGTATTTCATGAACAAAAAGATATAAGGTTAAATATTTCACTTCAGGCATTTTTATTGAAATATTATGAATTTTTTATTAACTTTTTGTGATCAAAAAATAATGGAAAATAATGGATTCATTTTTTGAATGTGTGTGAGACAAAATATACGAAGATGTTTTTTATTTTTATTTTTTCATTTTTTTTTTAAATTCATGTACAAAGGTTGTCATATTTAATTTGAAAATATTCTGAGAAAGTCTTATAAATTTAAAAGTTTTTCAATTTTTTGTACTTTGTGCAAAAAAAAATATATAAAACACATAAATGTGTAATATTACAATTTTTAATCACCCACTTTCAGATTTTCCACAAGCAACCGTATTTTACACAAAAAGAAATATGAAAGCAATTATAAATGTGAATTGATTTCTGCTTTCAACTTTTATGAAAGTTTGTTCTTTATCAACAATAATATTTTTTTTTAAAAAAAAACTGATTCGAAACGCTCCAGCATTAAGCACATGAAGCAAAAATTTATTATTTCGAGATTTTTTGAATAATGAAATGAGTGATTATTTTTGGAATCATAACTTTTTCATTAATGTTGAAAATTTGAAAGTTTTTTGTATTTCGCCAAATAAATTTCTTTCCAAATGTTAAATACATAAAAGTTATCACAAAAGCAAAAGTTTAATTAGAAAAAAATGTGGAATCATAATTAAATAGATCCACCTCTTTTCTATGTACATTTTTGAATATTCAAAAAAATAATAAAACCGAAAATTTACATAGAAAATATTTAATACAAAAAATAATCACATAAATCATGAAAAAAAGTTTTATTCACAAATGCCCACTATTGATTTTTTCTTTCGAATATGCAGATATTTCATGAAATACAGAACAAGATCGATTTCACAATAACTGCAAAAGGAATAATTCTGACAATTTTCCTCAAAATATATCTCATCAACACAAACTCAATTGATGTCCAAAACTTTCAAAACAAACTCATTGGGGTTCAAAAAAAAAACTGTTTTTCAAATCTCGGAGAAACTCAAAATCCTATTTCTCCAAGATTTTAAAAACAGTTTTTTTTTGAATCCCAATGAGTTTGTTTTGAAAGTTTTGGACATCAATTGAGTTTGTGTTGATGAGATATATTTTGAGGAAAATTGTCAGAATTATTCCTTTTGCAGTTATTGTGAAATCGATCTTGTTCTGTATTTTGTGCGATATCTGTATTTTTCTATTTTAACGTTCAAAAATAAACAATAATTGTCCATTCAAATGAAATATTCAATTTATTTTTATTATGTGTTAAAAAAAAAACAATGAAAAGAAACAAAACGAACAACTCACCACTCACCTTTAATCATGTCTGATGAGACTGTCAAATTTCATTATTCAGTTCATTATATGTTGTTTAAAACATTTCTGAAAAATCCACATTTTCAGGTCATACCGATTTACAAAATATTGTTCTTATTGATTCAAAAAATAAAAGTTTTATCTTTATTTCATAATTCCACAAACGCAATTAACTGTAATGGATCATTCAGAAAGTGTTTTTTCAAATGTCCTTCCAAAAAGAATAATTATTTCAATTGTAGCAAGTTAAGAAAAACATTTTTATGTTTTCGATATCTCATGGAATTACAGTTGGATATTCACTTGAAGAAAACTAATGCTTTCAATAACCAGCTGAATTTCCGTTTCCACACTCTTTTTCATCAAATGAAACATCCGAGTTTACCATGGGAGATTTTCGAATGAGAATTAACTGTGCTTCAGATGGTTAAGCATAGTTTCTTTCGAGTTGAAGTTTCCACACAAAAAGTGAATACAGTTTCTTTGGTTTGCGATTTTCAACTTTCACTTTTTTCCTTTGTGATTTATATTTTATTTCGCTATTCTAATAGTGACACAATCATTTTTTGACTGAAAAATCTAAAAATTCAAACATTTGATGGTGCGTTGGTTTTCCAGATGAAACGTCTCTTGGATATTTAGAATGAAATAACGTTTCGTTTGTAATAATAGGATGCACAGGATATTTGGCATCGCTCATTATAAACACAGAGGGAACGGAGATTTTTCAAGGAGTGATTTCTGCGCTGTACCATGTGTATTTAACTTTTGTGCTGGCTTGTGAACTTTTCATTCTCTATTTTATTTATCCCATTGACTTCAATATGCATAACAATATTTGATTGCTATTAAACTTAAGTTCAAAAGGTTCATCGGAGATTTGAAGGCAGTTGTTCTGGTTCATTCTTTTCGATTTAAGGGTTTCTAATGGCAATTCTTAACCTTATTGTTCTGATTATTTCTTCAATATTTATAAACAACATGATATACAATCACAATTTGAAGCAATGAGGATTATTTCGATCGTCAAGTGCGCTGTGGAAAGCGTTTGAATTTGTCTCTTGAATATTTTTGCAGTGTGTGTTTGCAATGAGAACACTGATTGAATGGTCTTTCTGGTGCGGAGAGGTGACGATTGGATCTTTTCTGGTAATTTTTATAACATGTTTGAATTTTGAACATATTCAGCCGATTTACAAACTGAATGAGAAAAGAAAAACTACAAAAGGCAAGTAAAATGATGTTTTTTTAGAAAAGAAAACAAACATTCAATTTCTTCTCTTCTTGTTGAGAGATGCCACTTAATGGGTCATGTCACTTGAAGTGATAAAAAGGCATGATGATATGTACTGATCTCAAATACTTTGCGCCCTAAAAAACCGTATTGGCGCGAGAAGAGAAAAAACATCAAAAGGGGTTGGGTAACAAAAGGGGTGGGCAAAGAGAAGAAATTGAATGTTTGTTTTCTTTTCTAATTAAAATGCATAACATTTTAATTGTCAAGAAAACTTCCATTTAATTTCTTCTCTTCTTGTTGAGAGAAAAACTTAGTTGGAAGCTGTTGCTTTGGCCTTTGGACTTCGATCGAAGGAGCGGAAATCATATGTCTTGGATTCTCTTTTGGCTTGTGCCCTTGTGCGAATAATGAAAATGTCATTTTCTTCTTCTTGTTTGTGCTGTTCAACATTCAATACATCACTGGTTCTATCGTCCTCTCCTTGAATTTGCCACTTCTTTCCTTTTGTCCTCTTCAGCCTGACAGTCTTCGTTTTCACATCTTCCACTAACTCCTGCATAGAAGCCTCAATTTCTTCACTCATGGATTCCTTTTCCGAAAGAGTTCCTTCATTGGCTTGTTCTCTTTTTTCCTCCTCTTCATCACTAACTATCAGCCTTTCATCCCTCTCGCAGTCACCAGTCTTCTGTGCCTTCATTGTTCCAGCAATTTCTTGTGCCATCGACGATGCCAGATTAGTCCTGAAATAGTGCTTAGCTGGAGTGTTTGTCTTCGGCGATAGCCTTGCAAACTTAGCAATCTGTAAAGGCGGGATTCCTGCCATTGTTAATGTTGACAAGGTTGCTGCCTTTAAAGAGTACAGCTTGAATCTCTGAGGAACTCCTGTCAGCTTCATTGCCTCCTTAGCTAACTTGCGGATACCCGAAGCAGTCAGCGGCTCGAATGTTGTAGTATTGAGCAGAAGTTTGTTGCTGTTCTGTTTTTGTTTTACCAGGAAATACAAATCCTTAATTGCAGAAGCTGGACAAATAAGTGGGAGATCGGGCAGAAAAGGAACTGCAATCTCTGACCGTGTATGTGATGTTTTCAACACTGTGTCCAAATATACACCTTCCTCTTCAAACCGAGAGTTCTCCATGTTGACACGCTCCAATTCTGTAAATCTGCAGGCAGAGAAGAGCATTGTTAAGGTGATAACCTTCATTGTTAATGTCTTGAAAGATAACTTGTTGTTTGGGCCTAACTCGGTGAAGTATTTTAACAAAACATCCGGATTCCAAATCTCTGGAGCCATCTTCTTTCTTGATATGTCGTTTCTTCGAAATGCTCTGAATAGGATCCTGATGATTGCAATATCTCCCAATGCAGAATTGAAAGCAAGAACTGAATAAAATGACACAGCTGCTCTTTCCATCTGTATAACTGAAACCTTGAATCCTCTATTCTTCATTGTTAAAAATACATCCGCACATTTGATGGTCCAGTCCGGTAAGTTGTCTGGAATATGTCCATGGGCACACTTCTTCCATTGATCTGAAAAGTGCGCGAAACAGAATAAATATCCATCCCATGTTGTCTTTGAAATTCCAGCCTTGCATTCCTCTGCGAGTTCCAAGGAGACACCTCTTTCGTGAAGGGCATGCAGCCACCAGGCTTCACCTCTCTCCTTGATGGATTCAGCAGGATTACTTTCATCTTCCCTGGAGGAAGACAGGCTCCCGTCTTCTTCATCCATTGCCCCTCCTGAAGAATCTTGGAGCTGTAATTCAATTCCAAGCTGTAATAACTGCTCGTTCGAAGAAGGATGTCCCAATTCTGACCCTTCCAGCTCGTCAGGAGTATAATCGCTCGAGCTTTCTCCATCAGAGCCTTTCGTATTACCATCGGAATCAGAGGTATCGGTGGATGAGCAAGAACACACTCATTGCTCCAAAAAACTGTCAATCCGTCTTCGGCAATTGGACTGCCCACTCCACACCATCTTTCCACTTTGTGATTGTGTTCCGATGCAAAAGCATCGAGAGTCGGTTTCACTTTCAACTGTGCAAGAATCTCTTTGAGTGCTTCGTCCTTTATTTCGTATTCGCCTGCCCTTTCCAATCGAGACAGCGCATCCGCTCTGTGGTTCTTTCTTCCTGGGAGATGTTGTGCTTTTATTGTCAGATTCCTCGCCTCCGCCCATTTCCATATCTTGCGAAGCACTGGACGAAGATTCTTGCCTGCGTTCCAACGATTCACGTTGTAGATAACTGAGCTGTTGTCCGAACGAATCAATAGACGAGTTATTTTGTTTTTTTGAATTGTTCGAGAAAAATGGCGAAGCGCTTGCAAAACAGCTAGTTGTTCTCTGAAGTTGGATGATTGGCTTCGGACATAGTTGGGGAACTTGGCGTGCCAATCCATAATGTTGTTGTTCACTCTGAATGTTGCACCCCATGCTGTTTCCGCAGCATCTGTCGTTAACACAGCCTGGGGAATAAACACTGGTTGTAATATTCTCTGTCGATTCCGGCTCAATATCCATTGCCACTCCTGAATCTCCCTCAACACTGAAGCATTCATCCTCATCACACAGCTCCATCCGTATGTCTTCACGTTCCTCTGCAGGAGACGATGATGAGCTGTAAGGTGAAGTGACGCATCCTGGTATACGAATCTTACTGCGCTGAGCTTTCCAATTGCTGAGGCAAAATCCTTTATTCGAACTGTTTTGGCTCTTATTGCCTTCACTTTCCATTGACTCAACATCGCTTTGAGAGAAGAACGCCTTTCCTCGCTCAATTGAACTGAAAAGTCTTCTGTGTTCCAAAGGAACCCCAAGAACACAAACTTCTGTGTTGGTTCCAGCTGACATTTCTCTATGTTGATGAGTAATCCTAGTCTTTTTAAAAACAGAATTACTTCTTCTGAATTTTTCTTCAGTAAGCTGTTGTCTTAGTGCAACAGAATAAGATCGTCCAAGAAAGAAACCACTCTGACTTTCCATTTTTCCTTTATCGCTGCTGTCACTTTCCTCATTATCTTTGTGAAAAACCGAGGGGCATCTGTAAAGCCGAAGGGCATGGCTTCGAAAACATAGTCTTGTTCTTCGAACCAAAAACAAAGAAACGGCTTCAGGAAGTCGGATACTTGTAATAAGAAATACGCCTGGGAAAGATCCAATGTTATCGCAAAGTCTCTCTTTTCTATCAAATGTTCTTCCATCTGTTCGTTTACGGATTTGAAATGCGACTTTTTCATTGCAGCATTCACATGACGGTAATCCAGGATTTGGCGCCAGGCGCCTGACTTCTTCCTGATGAGAAAGACATTGTTCCGAAAGCTGACCTGTTCTGGAGGTATTGCGCTGACAATGTTTGTCTCCAGTTGTTCTTTCAACACGTTTCTGAAAGCCAATCGCTGTTCCATGCTCATGCGCGTAGCTCCATCCTCCCAAGATTTCTTCCTCAGTGCTTCCTTTGCTTTTCTGTTTATCCATGAAGCGTGTGCGCCCAGTCTTATAAGGCTTCCTCCTTAGATTTTGTCCCATTCCTCCAAAAACTGAGCTGTCCTGCCTCCAATCCTCTCTTGGGTCTCCATTAATATTTCCTGTCTCCCCCGGAACGTCTTGAAGCACCCTTCTTCCAAGTCTCCCCTGCTCTTCTCTGGGAGCTTCTGAAGCGATACTGACTTCCTGGCGTCCGGGGCCACCTCCGAAAAAACTGCCTTCCGCTGAAACTTCTTGACTGCACCGCTCGATGTGTTTCTCTATGATAATCATCTGTTTTTCATGTCAATTTACTGTCAATTGCAGCTCTTTGAGTCTGTTTCAATTCCAGTATTGTCTCCTCCAATATATCTTGTTGCCTCTTCGTAAGCAATCCACCAGTCGCCTCAGCTTCCATCTTTCTTGCTGCTGTAAATCCATATCTTCCTTGAATTCGCATCTTTCTAGCTTCCTGCATTGCCTGTGTAATAAGCATCAAGGCGTCTTTTGCAACTTCTTCAGCAGTCTCGGCCTTCTTCTTGATATTTTGAATTGATAACAAAATAGCTTTGAAAGCAGGGAATAGATATCTCTCAACTTGTTCCCCTGCTTTTTCTAATGCATCTCTATACCAATATTCCGTTCTCACAGCTGTTGGAGGACTGTGACCTACAACAGGGTTGAAATCGAGCTTATTATAAAATGTTGATATTTCGTCGATATCGGATCTTAACAATTTCACATCGAAAAGTGAAATTGTTGGTTCAGCGTTAAAAACTGATGAAAAAATAACATCCGACGTTACAATTTCTTGTCCATCGCTTTCTATCTCAGTTTCAGAGGTCTGTCTTCTTTCCTGGCTTTGTTCAGTGGTCAATGAAGGTTGCGAAAAAATTGAAGGAAAGGTGGAGGATGGTGAACTCGTATTGCTTGAGGATATTGTTGGCCCACTCCCAAGCACTGCTTGGTCAGTAGAAAGCGCAATTCCAGAAGCTGAAGGTTGTTGAGTGGTTCAGTACATATCATCATGCCTTTTTATCACTTCAAGTGACATGACCCATTAAGTGGCATCTCTCAACAAGAAGAGAAGAAATTGAATGGAAGTTTTCTTGACAATTAAAATGTTATTCATTTTAATTGAATGTTTGAGAGATTTTCTTGACAAAACTGGATATACAATTGAAGAAGAGAAGAATGATTAATTGTTAGCAATTGTGCTTCTTGTCAATTATTGGGCTAATCACTGGTATCTTTCTTGTTCCATGTGATGTGCTGTTGCTTTTGATTGGAAGAAAGATGAGAGAGAAGAAGTTTATCAAAACAGACTTTTGGAAACAGGCTTTCAGATGTTTATTAGATAAAATATATCCTCTTCATATAACTGTCGAATATGAAGAATAAGAATAAGAATAAGAATAAGAAGAAGAAGAAGAAGATGATGATGATGAAGAAGAAGAGAAAGAAGAAGAAGAATTAAAAGAAGGAAAAGAAAGAGAAAGAGAAGAATGAGAATTCGAAGAAAAACTGATCTGAAATATGTGTATTCTTATTATCTGAACAATGAGGAATCCAACAAGATGAAGAGCTGTTACATGTTCTTGTTAACTCTTTTGTTAGATTTTTTTTCAAAAAATAGATTTTTTTCAGTTTTCTTTTCTTAAAATTAGTCATTTTCGGATTTAAAATAAAGTGCTTATTATTTCATTGAACAATCATAATTTTTTCCATTTGCTTTCGTTTTTTGATTTATTTATATTTTTGTAATCAATTTTCATTTTATACAATGATTGATCAAAATTGAAAATTTGAAAAAAGTGTATTTTTAAGAATGTTTTGGGGATTAATTCTTTTCCAAATTGTAAAATCGATTTACTCGCTAGACGAGCCATCACAGCCAATTACAACAGTGTTTGTCAAGCAAAGCGGGGACAATTCCAACAGCGGATTGGATATTGGCCAGGAAAAACAAAGTTTGTTTTTAGCATACATACTCCTGAGTGATGAAACAGAATGCTACATGAAAGTTGTTGAAGATGAAAATCCATTTCCTGCGGAAGTCTTTACAGCAAGAAAAAAGACAAGAATTACACTTGAAGGATGGAAAAGTGATGGAAGTGGAAATACTGAAGTGGAAATAGACTGTGAAGTGCATCAAAGTTCAGATCTATTTAATTGCAATTGTCCTGTGGAATTCAAATACTTGGCATTCCACGTTCCAATAACATTGGATAATGAAGCGAGCCAATCAGGATTTTCATTAGCTTTGATAAACGCACAACGTACAAGCTTGACAATAAGCAACTGCAAATTTATTCGACCAGCAGATGGAAGCGTGGTTGATTGTAGACTTGTTTACCAATATCAAGGATCATTGACGATGGACTCGGTTGAATGCGCAGATGAAGAAAATACATTTTCAACGAAGAGAGAACTGTTTATTACATATGAATGTGAAATAGTGATATTGTCTAATTTGGCTCTGAAGAAAATTGATTTAATTGCTGATTCAAATGGTGTTAAACATGCAGAAGCAGTTGTCGATATGAACGTTGACATGGAAGGCATCAAAGGTGATGTTAAATTGAATGGGAGTACATTTTCGGAGATAAACGGCTTTCGCATGGCTTTGGCTTTCAAAACTGGTAACGAAGAAAGCACATTTACTGTTGGAGATGGAGGTGTCACAACTTTTTCTTCATTTCATACTGATTTTGAATATAGCTCTGCATTATATCTGCGAATGAAAGCTATTACATCAGCAAGTCAGATTAAATGGCCCGAAAATGGAAAGAATCTGATATTTGACAAATGCACAGTCGGAGAAGGTCAGTCAAAAAGAGACACTGGACTGTTATTGTGCATGGCAAATGACTTATTATTTGAAGATTTAGCAGCAGAAATGAAGAAGAGTTTTGCAGCTAATTACAATAGAAGAGATAATTTGTGGAATGTTGCAGCATGTATTGATGAAACAGATAAATTTTTCGATTTTGTGTACTTGTATTTAGATCAATCTGTTATATTATTTATAAAGAACAAAGGAACAGGAGACGGATTGACAAGCAATTCGCCATTGAGTTCATTGAAAGGAGCATTCAGCAAACTGAATGGAATTCCAAGTCCAGAGGGATATTACATGGAGATTGTAAAAGACGACAACCCATTTTCAGCAGAAGAAATGACAATTAGCAACGAAAAGGGAATAACCATTGAAGGAGTTAACAGCAATGGAAAGGGAAATGCAGAAGTGGCTATTGATTGCGATGTTCGAGCTTCAAGTGCTTTATTCACGTGCGAAAAAGAGGTGGAATTCAAGTATTTGGCGTTCAACTTTCAAATTTCAAGTTCAAAATGGACAACTTTGATTTTTGGAAATGAAAGGTCAGCGTCTTTTTCGATCAGCAATTGCCGATTTGTCAGAATTGGAGCACAATCATCAACAGGAGGAGGAATTGGCACATGTGTTGATGGAGACAGTTCTGTTGCAGGCAATCTAGTGAAGGTTATAAGTGGGAAAGTAACATTGAACAATGTTTCATGTGCAGATGATTCAATTTGTGTTTCGTTTTCGATTTCGCCATTTTATTTTGAAGGAGTCAATGAAATTTCATTGAATGGAGTGGAGGTGAGCAATGTGAATGTCCAAAATGGAGCAGCGATTGCCATTAAAGATGGCGAAAGCTCACCTTCAACAGTGAGCATTGAAGGGCTGAGCATGAAGGAAGTGAACTCAGAGAATGGAGATGTGGCTGGCTTGGAGATTTCTTTGAGTTCAGAAGAATCAACAGTCGCGATTGGAAGAAACGACAAATGCTCATTCAAATCTTGTTCAGCATCGAATGGGAAAGTTGGGGCAATATACATTGAGATGCCAAAGGCAGCATCGAATATTCAGCTTCCCGCAGCAAACAATCTGGAGATAGACAGCTCAAACACAGCTGGCTCGCAAACATCTTCTCTGTTCATCATTGCGCCAGATTTTGATGAGTTCTGCAAAAGAGAAGACGCATTTGAGTTTGCGAATGATTATGGCAATTCAACAGCTGGGTGGATTGTGGGAGCAAAAGATGAAGAATCAGAGCCAGAAGATGCGTATGAGAAGTATTTGAAGAGGAAGGAAGAGGAAGAGAAGCCAAAGGAAGAGGAAAAAGATGAGCCAAAAGAAGAAGATAAAGATAAAGATAAAGATAAAGATAAAGATAAAGATAAAGATAAAGATAAAGATAAAGATAAAGAGAATCCGAAGGAAGAGAAGGAAACAGAAGGAAAAGGAGAAAAGGCATTTCCTTGGTATATTGTTGTGATTGTTGTGTTAGCTTGTATGATTGTTGTGGTTGTGGTTGTATTTTCTGTTCTTCTTTTTGCTGAGAAGAAGAAGAGCTCAAAGAAGAGGTGGGTGAATGTTGAGGAGGAGAAGGAAGAGGAAGAAGGAAGAGGAAAAGAAGAAGAAGGAGAGGATGGATTGTATGAGGGGAAAAAAGGAAGAGGAATAGGAAGAGGAAGAAAAGGAGAAAGAGAATTAAAATTAGAACTACAACTAGAAGAAGAAAAAGAAGAGGAAGAAGAATACAGAACAACAAACAATCCAGTGATAATAAAATCAAATTCAAATGGAAATACAACAACCATTCAGCATTTGAACGATACAACACACGAAAATAACAAATCTGACAGACATTTTCAGAAAGATGAGAGAAAAGAAGGAATTAGAAGTGAATTCATTGAAGAAACATTAAGTCAGGCTTTATCACTTCCTTCTTATCCTTCTTCTTATTCTTCCTCTTCCTCTTTTTCCTCTTCTTCTTCTTCAATTTTGAATAAAGAAGAATTGCAAGCAAACAAAATGAATGTGAATTTGAAAGAATTTGTGACAGAAACAAACACATTTTCATTGCAATCAAACAAACAAAATGAAGAAACAAGAATGAAAGATGAAGAGATCAATGAAGATGAAAATGAAGAAGAAGAAGAAGAAGAAGAAAGAGAGAAAGAGAAGAAGAAAGGGAAAAAAAGAAAGAAAGCAAAAAAATCAACACATTTAAAAGAGAATGATGAATTGGAAAATGAAAAAGATGAGGAAGAAGAGAAAGAAGAAGAAGAAAAAGAAGAAGAAATCAAAGAAGAATGAAGGAAACGAGGAGGAAGAAGAAAAATGAAGAGCAAAATGACAAAATTTTAGAATAAAAACAAATTGAATGAGATGGAATAAGAAAGAAGGAGAAAGAGAGAAAGAGAAAAGAGAAAAGAGAGAAGAAGGAAGGAAGGAAGAAAGAAAAAAGAAAGGAAGAAAGAGAAAGAAAGGAAGAAAGAGAAAGAAAGAGAAAGAAAGAGAAAGAAAGAGAAAGAAAGAGAAAGAAAGAGAAAGAAAGAGAAAGAAAGAAAGAAAAATAGAGAAAGATTTGAAGAAAAGACGATTTTTCTGGAAATTAATAAAGAAATTGATAGAAATTGAAAGATTCCATAAAAAGAAAAGAAGAAAAGAAAAGAAAAGAAAAATGAAAGAAGAATTGAATTTATATTGAAAAAAGTCACAAAGAAGAAGAAATTTCATTTGAAGAACAAAAACAAGAATAAACACACACACAAAAATAGATTATTTTTATTATTGTCTTATCACACTTTCTTTCTAATCTTGTCTTATCTTATCTAATTTTATTTCATAATTTTATTTAAACATTTTCTTTCTGAGAAAACGTGATTCTTCTCCTTTTTGATTATTTTCTGATTTTCAAAAGAAAACATCAACTCAACTTCTTCTTCTTCTTTTCTTCCTTTTTTTTTTCTAAATGATTTTTCTCATTGAAATATCAACAGATTATCTTTGAGGAATCTCTTCATTATGCTTGCATTGAAACAATAATTTTTTTTTAAATTTTTATTTCTTTTTCTTCCCTCTTCATGCTTTTTTAAACTAATTAGCACCTTTATGCTTCTGTTTTTTAAATGAAAGCTGAGAATTATTTTCTCAATTAATTTGTTTGAAATTGCATTTTTTTTAAAAAAAAAAATCCATTGAATGACTTTCTTAATTGTCCTTCTGTGTAATTCGTCTATTTTTTTATGTTTTATGTTTTTTGGTTTTTTCTTTTCTTTTGTTTTCTTTTTGAAATTCATTGAATTTTTTTTAAAAAAGAGAATAACAAAGGTTATTTTTCAACACTATTATTATTTATTCAATTAAAGAAAAGATTTCTTTGTTTTCTAAATGAATTGTGAAGCAATTTTCTTGAAGATAATTGGAAAATAGAGATGGTTATTGTGTTGTTTTTCATTGCCTTCGTTCAATGATATATTATCTTGTTTGTATTTTATAGTCATTCTTTCGTTTTGAAGTATCTTTGAAGAGATTCTTTGAAGTACTTTTTGAATAAAATGCATTGAAGAATAAATTTATATTTTATTGTTTCCAATTGAAAGTGAATAAAAAATGGAGCAGAATTAAAACAAAAAGAGTCAGATTTTTCTTTTTCTTGTGAAAAGCGCTTATTTTATGATATTTAATTTAGAAATAATCAAATATATTCCCCGCTTCCTCCTGATTCTCCCAATAAAAAAACCCTTTCTCTCATTCTTTCTTCCATTTCTTTGGATCCTTTTGCTGCACCTCCCCTTCTCCATCTGAATGAAATCTGTTGTTTGTCTCATCCAAAATAGCATTTCCACTGTTCTTTTGTGAAATTCCTTTGACTGTTTCTTTCATCATCTTTGTGATATTCTTTCTTTTTATCCTCATTTCTTTCTCTTTCTTCTTCTTCTTCTCCAATTACTTTCTTTCTCTGTTCATCAAAAGCGAACACAAAGCTCCTTTTCCAATTTTTCGAATGAAATTTTTCAGATTTTTTATTCAGCTTATCAAAATGACATATTTCTTTCCTCTTCTCTTCAGCTTCCATTTGAAGAATTAAAAGATAGTTCAATTAGAAGGAGAAAAACACTGATGATAATGCTTCCTTCTCATTAAATGAAGAAGAAGTTGTTGAAGAAGAAGAAAATGATATGACCAAGAAGGAAAAAAAATATAATTTCATTTGTCGAAGAGGTGCATTTGAAAATAATTCTGAAGAAGATTCGATGAAGAGGATGAAGTAGATGAAGGGGATGAAGATGGAGATGAAGAAAACGATGAGGCTGAAGGTGTAGAAGAGGCTTTTAAGATCTTTAATGTCGGATATTTTCTGTCGAACATAACCTCAACATCACAGCCTCGTTCTCTGCTTCAATGGATAACCCTTTGATGACGTAATGGCAAAGGTAATTGAAAAATGACTCAAATCAATTTTGTCTGTTATCCACCCCAAGCTGCTTGTATTACGCCAAATTGTCCGTTTTTCACTCATTTTTGGTTCTTAAGCCAAGCAATCAAGTGCCATTCTTCCCCTTTCCTCGGTCCATAAAATTAGTGCTCTGTCCTTCTTATCTCAAGAAATGCGTCTTGCTCTGTCCCAACCAATTTCAATCTCCTGTTTCAGTTATTTGCTCCAATCTTTCCAACAATTTTTTCTGAAAATATCCTCTTCCTCTTTTTAAAAAAGGTTCCCTATTCGGGCAAATCTATCATTCTTCCTTTTTGTCTTGAATATCTTCCAACTCTGTTGATTTCTGCTCCATCAAAATTCATTTTTCATCGCATTTCTATCATTTGTGTGGTAAGTCCATAATAAGTCACATAAATATTTATGATAAAATACATTCTGGCTCTAATATATTTGTAAGATAACGTTTGACTCGATTCCTCTCTGTTCTGCTCTGCAAAGAATAAATTGTCCATTTTATATAATTTGTCTGAATCACGACTTCGAAGAGGATAAGGATGGAAACATCTTCACAATTCATAGAAAAATATAAAGCGAACGCAAATAGAAAATTTCATTCTAAAAATAGATTGTTGTCTTCCCTTGACCATCAAATTACAAAAAATCATCAGGCAGAATTTCAAAAATATTGCATTGCCTCGTTTCTTGTTATCTCCACAGGAAATAATATTTCTAGTTCTGCAAATAATGTTCACTTGCTGATTTCTCAATCTGTGGATAAATATTCCATTTCAAAGATAAAAATATGATCATTGAATCCATTACAAAAAACGAGAAATAGAAAAAGCATTGTTTATCTTCATAATCCTTTGCCAGAATGTCAACTGAAGAAAAAACAGTATAAACACATATTTATCTCTGGTCTTTTTGAGTTTTTTGTTTTTCACAAACTTCTTTTATCCACACATACGCGCTTTCAATATGAATGATTTTAATGATGTTGTTTTCTGAATGCAACAAATTTTCAAAAATGCAGGAGACAGACAACACAAAAATGTTCAATGGTATATGCATATTATTATACTTGAATTGTTTTTGATTAAATTTATTTCTTTATTTGTTTTTTGAAGAATTGTTTTCCAAGTTGAGCAACAGCTCGGCTGATGAGCAAAGACAGAAAATTGAAGATATGAATGAACTAATGGAAGAGATGGGTGAAGAAGAATTCAAGTCTGTTTTCACGACAGAGCTGTTTGATTCATTGAACAAAATGATTGATGAAAAGATATTGTCAAGGGGAAGCGCAATTTTGTTGGTGAAGCATGTTGGATATTGCCAAACGCTGAAATGCTTTTATGATTTTGCATTTAATTATTCTTTTTTGAGCAATCGATTTCAGGAAATGATCATTGAAGAAAAGATGATGATAGAAGAAAAGGATGAAAAGCTTCTGGTTGATCTATGTGAGTGCTATTTATTCTTGCACAAAAAAGGTTGTGCTATCAGTGATGACCGGTAAAAATATGTGTTTCTTGCCTTCTGAAGGTAGCTTTGAGCAAAGAGGAAAACGAGGAAGCTCAAAAAGAAGTGGAAATGGCACTTCTTGTCTTGGGCAATGCTGGATATCAGGTTTGAGAGCATTTTTACCATTTTGATATTTTTGCATTTTTTTCTTTTTTTATTAGGAAATTGAGCAGGAGCTGTTTTTGACTGAAATCAAAGAAATCATCAAATATCATCAGGTGCATCGCAATCTCACTCAACTTGCCTATCAGTCAGCGTGGCAGTTTTTGATGAACGAATTCGAATACGAAGAAGGTTTGGAAGGAGTGATTGTGAATAAGATGCATTTTATCGAAGATGCAACAAAAGAACTGGAAGAACTGATAAAAAATATTGATTGGAAGAGAGAAAAAGAAGAGGAACGAGGAAAAGAAGCAAAAGAACTTCTGATTTTGATAAAGTGGCTTGAAATAATAAGGTCATATTTTTTCTCGTGCAAAATTTGGAATGAAAAATATGTTGATTTAATCAGCAGCATTGTTCAGATACTTCGAGCATCAAGAGATGGTTTCAAAGATATTTACGTTAACAGCCTTTTTTTATTGAAAGGAGCAGCCGAAAAAGGAAATGTGAAAATTGATGACTTGTTGAAAGGAAGAGCCATCGATCTCATTTTAGAGGAGATTAAGCGACGAACAGTGGATAAAGATATAGTATATGATTGCTTACAATTCCTTGCGAATGTTTCAAATCGCTTGAAAGAAAAAACAGATAATGAAATGGAAAAAGCAAAAAGAAAAGAAGTGAAAAGGAAAATGTTTGAAAAGATGGAAGAAAAAGGATACGAAGATATCATTCCAAGCTTTCATGAATTAATTGATTTTTTTAGTAAACAATTTTATTATGCGCTATCTTTGAATATTTCTGATTATTTTGTGAATGCTTGAAAAAAAGAGTATAAATTTATTCTGTCACTCAAATGTATTTTTATATTTTTTCATCATTTCGCAATCAAACGAACATTTTTTGATTTTTCCCCTGTCAATATTCAATTTTTTATCTCGCTTCATTTTGATAAAGTGAAGAAACAAAATATTTAAAAATGTTTCAGTCTTTTTGAAAAGTAGCAACTGATCAAAAATAAAAACAGTTCCAGTTAATGTTCAAACACCACATCGCAATTAGTTAAAAAAAAATTATCAGTTTCTCTTCCATATTTATATGAAAATTAAAAGTTTCTTTATCAATTAAAATTTTGATATGAGAAATGTTACAAAAGTTATTTAAAGATTGAATTGAAATTATTTTTTATTTTTTATTTTTTTTTTTTTTTTTTTTTTTTTTTTTTTTTTTTGACATCACAAAAAATTCTGATGATTGATCAAAAAATTTTTCATGAAGGGTGTTGATAAGAAAAATTTTATTTGAATTATATGAAATTAAAGTTTATTATGAAAATATTAACATTAACCCTGCGTGACGTGGTGACTTCTGACGTGTGCTTTTCGATTTTTGAAGGACGTCATGCAAATTTTCACATCAAAAATAATAATCAATGAATTATTTAAGTTTTATTTTTTAAAATTTTGCATCTTTTAAAAACACTGTTTATTTTTCGAAATATAATGACAAATAAAATTTCGAAAATATGTTTTATCAAATAATACGTAATTATTTTTTTCTGACGCTTAAGTCAAAATCGGAATTTAAAACGTCACTGAAGTCATTGACGTGACGCCAAGTCACATAAAATGTTAGAGTTGGAAGCAGACCTGGAAAATGAAAACTAAGCCTTTGTGACTTAAGATGAAATTTTGTTTCAAGTCAGTCAGTGACTTATTGATAATTGATCAAAAAAGATCAAAAAATAATGATCATTCCGGTACCATAATATAGAGTGAAAAAACATAAATAAGATTTATTTCCGCCAATACTGTGATAATAATTCAAAATAGGTATTATATCATATTAAAATTTAACTTTTTTGCCTTTTTATCTTCTGATAACTGTTGATTTCTAGCCATTTTGGACAAAATGACAATTTGTTATTAATTTTTTGTTTTCATTTCATCCGTTTGATTTTTCATTCTGATTTTTCAAAGACTTTCTTTCTTTTGAACAAACTTCTTTGTTGTGTAACAAAAAGATAAAAACTTCTTATCTTGGAATTTTTTTTTTTATGAAATTTAAGATTAAGAAAAATTCAACATTTCATTGCTTATTGTTATTGAACAACATTCAAAATGAAAAACATATGGAACTATAAAAGAATTTTTGATTAAAAAAATAAGAAGTTTCATCCATTTTTCCCAGAAATGCTCTTTCGTTAACAATTCAAAATAGCACTTTCATCTCTTTCATGAGACGCAATCATCTTTCATATACTTCAATGTTTTGGCTTGTTCATCAGTTTTTTTGAAAATATTTCTTTTCTTTTCGATTTATCTTCATAGAAATTCATCTCCTTCTTATTCCATAACTCAAAAATGAACAGCTTTTTGAGCAAATCGACATCTTTTTTCAAATGAAGATATTGTCTTTGCACCAGAGAAGGAGCTTCCAACTTGTTCAATGACTTTTCTCAAACAGTATCCATTTTGTTTCCTCTGTGAAGCAGCAGTCTCTTCTCTGCGTCTTTATTTTCTTCTTCAAGGACAGCACGCTGATTCACTTAATCATTCCGGAGGCAGAGAAGCGAAGAGAAGAAATCTTCAGAGAATGAGTTGCAATCATCTTCATCAGCGCCTGCGATTAACCCTTCGGATGCGTTGGCGGTGGCTTCATCAAACTTGAAGGATGCAGTGATGGACGATATAAAGAGGTGGTTGTGGATTGTTGTGCCAGAGGCAGCTGGGGTGAATGCGCTGCACATCCTACAGTCGCTTCTGCTGCTGTGGGGACATATTGAGGAGCTGTGAGCATTGAAGCGTGGGAGTGTTTTGTGTGTGCCTAAGATGTGGAATTTTCAGAGATGTTATCAGATCCGTTTGTGGGGCCTCTTCCGTCGCTTGCGGCGTCTGTGGGAACGAAGCCAGAAGGAAAACAGAATTTTGTGTCGGTTGTTCGAATGCGTTCTTGTCGATCTACGATCTGTTTGACACTTCACTACAGATATGGTGATCGCTGCAGTCGAGGCGTGTGGTGGTGAAGATGGGCGACGAAGTTATAAGAGAAGTGATTGGAGTATGTGAAGTTGGAGATATTGTGGAGATAGCACTGGATGCTGCTTGGGGTGAGGATGAAGGATATCGTTCTTTCTCCAGCAGTAATTGCGCTGGCGGTGCTGGAGGAGTGGGAAGAGGCAGATAAATGAGAAAGGGGAGGCAAAGAGGGAGAGGAAAATGGATGAAAAGAGGGAGGAGATGGGAATGAGGCTGAAGGCGTGTATCCAACAACATACAGAAAGTTCGTTGAGAAAATCAAAGACAGCCAGATGAAGCTGGAAGAAGCGATGCTGCCGCTGGTTGTGGAGGAGCTTGGGCTGAGTGAGCTGAGGTTTGTGAAGGCGGAGACATGGGCAGACAAGTTGCATTCAGTGGAACGTACCGCATATTCCGAACAATGTTCGCACTTTGCGTGCCTGCTGTGTAACATTAAAAAAGGCAAGATTCAAGAATGTTTCAGCAGGAAAAAATATGAGTGTTTGAGTATTTTTCTGATTAAAAGTTGAATTGAAAGAACTGGAGATGTGGAGCAGTTGTAAATATCAGTTGATCGTTTGACAATGATTGAGGAAAAAGACAAATTCGATGAAAAGGTTGTGTGAGAAAGTTGTTTTAAGATGTTTGTTATGGGGAGTTTTGAATTGAAAGATGTGGAAGATGCAAAAGAAGAAACAGATGATAACACCAATAAAAAAAGTTGTTGATTAATTCACTCAAAATTGACGAGGAAGGAGAATAAGAATAAAAAGAAGAAAGAAAAGAAGCAGATGAAGTGAGAAGTGAATTGCGAATGGCAAATGCAGATGTGGAAAAAGGTGTTGAATTGAATGAAATGAAAGGCCGCAAATAAAACAGAGTGTTTTTCATGGAGTTATAATGAGAAAGGTTCAATTGAAGTGGAGAAGTTGAAAGTGATGTTGAAGAAGAGGAAGAAAAAGAGGAGGAGGAGAAAGAATATGATGACGATGAAATGGAAGGAGAAGAAGAAGGTTTTCCTGTTGTGGATTTCAAATTTTTTGTTTTTTCGTTGAATGCTGTTGATTTCGGTCTTTAAACTGGTTTTGATGAAGAGCGCTTTTGTGTCAGTGGGATTTTGGTTTGTTGAGATAGAGATGAGAATGAGGGAGAAATAGAAGAAGAAGAAGAGGAAAAGAAGGATGATGATGATGATGATGTTGTTGTTGATGATGTTGATGATGTTGATGATGATGAGTTAGCGGCTGACTTCATGGAAGCATTTTGTGAGGAAGAAGAAGAAGAAGAAGAAGTTTTTTGAGTTATTTTTTTGTATCTTTATTGTTATTTCCCTTCATCAAATCATCAGATTTTGCAATTGACAGCAAGAAAAGAAGCTCCAGCGAAGTTAAAGAATTAGCAGACAATTGAACAGAAAGAAAAGATGAAGGCAAAACATTGAAATTGCTGTCATTTTCTGGATTATCTGGATTTTTTGTGAAATTTGTGAAATTTGCCTGATGAAAATGGCTGGAAAGAAAAAGTTGAGGAATAAAATCGAAGATGCTGATGTGCGAAGAGAGTAAAGACTTCTTGTTGATACAGCAGAGAGGAAGGGTGTATGAATGGAGATGAGAAGAGGAAGAAGAGGAAGAAGAAGAAAAAGAGGAAGAAGAAGAAGAAGATAAAGAAGAAGAAAGGAGTCACAACGTTTATTCTCAACCGCTAATTTCAACGCCTTCTAAACACTCATCGGAATAAGCCCTGATAATGCACAGACTTTCTGAAATGACCGATAACGTCTCACAGATGCATTGATCACCATCTTCACAGCATTTTGCCACCTTCTCTGAGCAATCAATTCTTCCAAGTCCGATCTGTTGTTTGAAAAATTGAATGGGCTGGATGTCTTCACTAGTCATTCTTCTTTTTGTATCCACTCTTCCAAACCCGTCAGTAGCTTCTCCGGATCATGTGCCTTATCAAACACACTTTCAAACTCATGTACTCATGTCATCGCTGCACAATTGGTCAGAATCTTCTTCGCTTTGCCTGCTTCCGCTTTTTCTACGCTCAACTGATTGCGCAAATTTCCCACCCCGTTGTTGACTTCACCTTCACCGAACCATCTGTGCTCCATTACGACCGACGCTGCCACTTCACAGCACAGCTTCCAAAGATGAAACGGGATATGTGTGTTCGCATGACATATCAGCTCCTTCAGACCTATTCAGATGAAGTGATCAAAGTCGCACTTCTCTGCTTTTCCTCGTACGCTTCGACAAGCGCACAGAACTGATCGCACAGGTCTCCTTTTTGAACTTCTTTTTATTAACACCATTTCTTATCACATGCTGAACAAAGCTTTTTAAATACTTTAGGGCTAAATATCTCTTCGGTGTTGTTCTTCCACAGTATCTCTGCCCATCCACCCACGCTGCTTCCTGGCTTCTTGGCTGCAGCATCTTCAGCTCGTCCAGCATCGTCTCCGACTGCCCATCTGCAATTTATCGCTTCATTATCTACGCGCACCCCTTTCGCATTTGCACACAGATCATCAGACCGCCATCAAATTAAACAACAACGAGCTCTCAGCTCTTCTGCCTTCGCTCAACCTCTTCTGCCCTTTTTTCTTCCTCTTATTCTTCTTCTTCCTCTTCTCCTGCTCAGTTTGATCCCCACAAGTTCAAATAGTATCTGAACTCCTTTGTTCAATTTTGGCTTCCCTTTCTACATCCTCCTTAGCTCAATCAATTCCTGCGCGCGTCCTTCTTCAACAACATCCTCGTTCACCATTTCTAGCTTTTCTGGTTTATTCTTCTGCGCTTCAGCAAGTCTTCGAGGAGAAGTGGAGAAATGGAGAACTTCGCCTGAAACATCACGGAGTGATGAAGCAGCGCATTTGGTTTCAGCCTCTTGAATGTGATGTTGAATGTTGGATAAGACATAAAAATCTCACCTTATTCTCACTTGCATTGCTGTCATTAGCTTCTCCATCTGCGCTTACTCTTTTTAAAGATGAAAACTCTTCTTCCTCTTTCCTCTTATTCCTCTTCTTTCTCTTCTTTCTCTTTTTTCTCTTCTTCCTCTTCTTCCACTTCTTTTTCTTCTTTCTTTTCTTTTTCGTTTTCCTCTTCGGAAATGAAGATTGAAGTGGATTGTTCAACGAAAATAGTTTTATTGTTATTTCTTTTTATTGGGTTCATTTCAAAATTGAACTTATGAAAGAGATAATGTATTTTTTTCCTTGTTTATTGAGATATATTTGAAAGTATCGGAAAATGAAATGTGTCAAAAGAAACTTAGCTGAACAAAATTGTAAAAAAATGAATAAAGAAAAACAATAAAAAAGCAACGCATTGAGAGTATTATATGAAAGAAAGTGTCTGTTGTCTTCAGTACTTCTTTTCATCCTCGAGAAAATACGTTCACAGCTTGCTTCGCTGCACAGCGATGAAACAAAAGAAAAACAAATATTCGAATATATGGTGCGATTGAAACTTTTTTTGATGAATTTTGTATAACAGATTTGAGCATTATCTTCCACAACAGAACTTGGCGATGCACTCATCTCACTTTGGATTATTTTCAAACATAACTCTTTCAGCTTATGATCTTTTAATAAAACTGAATTTATTAATATTTCAAACATTCGCTCCATCCTATTGCTCCAATCAGACGTGATGCAAGAAGAAATATTGAGGCACATTTCGTCTTCTTTGTCATTCGAATTTTGTGAGATGATATTGAAAACTTTGCTTGAAAAAAGCAATTCAACTTCATCTTCCGATTCAATTGCAACATCTAAAGATTCATTCGTATCAGAAAATGAATCAGATGGTTTTGATGATTGTGATATTAAAAGATGATGAAGAAGGCAAAAATGATGAGGAAGACGAACAAGACGAAGATGATGATAGAGATAAAGATGATGAAGATGATGAAGATGAATTGATGATAGAATCAAAATTAAAAACATTCACAAGCACAATTGCTACTTTTTCATTTTGTTCTGCCAGAGTGAGGCTCAAATAATCACATCCGTTTTTTTTTTATTTTTTATTTTTTTATTTTTTATTTTATTTTATTTTTTCATTCATCGAGTTTACTCAAATAGCTCATTGACTGAAAAAAAATAAAATGTTTAATAAATAAAAGCAAGAAAAAAACAGTTAAACAACTTTCGAATTTGTTAATATATCTTGAAACTCTTTGATTAGAAAATCTTTGATTTAATTGATGGGTATTGATATGACTTTTTTGACTGAGACACAAAAAGATCGACAAGTCACTGACTTGGAAATTCCCTAATTGTTGATCTGGTCATTTCCCATCATTAACAAAATATTCAAATTGATTTTTTTCCATGAAGTTATGATTTGGATATTTGAAATTCAAAAAAATATTGTGAGTGAAAATATTTTCTAACTGAACGAAATATATTCCAAATAAAAAAAATATTGCTATGACTTCTAAAAATGAAAAAGTCAGTCAGAATCGTAATTTTTATCATTGAAAGTCAGTAAGTCACAAAGGCTTAAATGAAAACTGACAAAAAGAATTACAAAAATGTTTGACAAATGATTATATTGTGTGAACAATAACCATTATAATACCAATTAGAATGTTTCTAACATTTATTTCAGAAAGATATCTTTGAAAAGATGAAAAAGAAATTGGAAAATGCAGATTGTCAATTTGTGATATTGCAAAAACATTGCGAAACAAAATATAAACCAGGTGTGCATATATAAATTACAATTCTTCAATGTTCATATCCCTGTGTTTTTTTTTATGGAAAGCGTATGATCATCCTCGAAGAAAAAATGAATTTTTTTCTTGACTTTCGTTTGAAGTTGTTGGAGAATCATTGTGGATTTCTCACACTCTCGTTGATGAAAACAGAATTCAAAAAAAGATTGTCACAAATATTATTGATGTTTAAATACAAAGGATGTATTTGCTAGTGGTATATCTCGCAGCAGAAGTTATTCTTTGGTAGTGAACCACAACTGTGAATTCTTGAAATACAAAAGCATTGCACGATACAAAAAGTTTTCTGAACAAAAATTTTCTTTCAATGATTCAAAATTGTTTTCCAAAAATGATATCCCTTTTTTTGAGCAAAATTTACGAAAACTGTTTATTTCTTTGATATGTCGATTAAATTCTTCGATTTATCATCTTCTTCGAAAGAAATGAATACAGTCTAAATCATAAATAATCACATCGGTTTATACACAACTTTTTTATGAATATATCAGATTGTGATATACACGATGCTGCTTAACACAGAAAAAAATAAAAATTAATTAATTAATTAATTAACTTTGGGTCGAATTTTTTATTCTTGGAAATTCTTCATTAAAACGCATTTTTCGGCAAGTTCCAATTATGTGGGCCATCGATAAAAAAATTCTTTTCATTAAGAATGCGAAAGAAAACGTTATATTAATTAATTTAAAATTAGTTTTATTTGTCGAAAATGCACTATTAATAACTTTCTGTTTTTCGTTCGATCTATCCCATAAATATTTTCAAATTTTCATGTTTTTATTTAATCTTGCTTATAAAGACTTGGAGCTTTATCCTCCATTGCAAGGTATTTAACAGATTAATTTTATTATTATTTTCTTTAAACTTTTTGATGCATTTTCACTTCTTCATTTTTGACTGTTAATATTCGAAATAAATTAACTTTTTGTGTTTAATTCAATTTTGTTTGTTTCTTTTTCTAAAATTTTGATATGAATTACATTGAATGAGAGCAAACTTTTATTAACTGATGTTCAACAATATTTGAACTATTGGTAAATTTTTCAAATTGAATATAATCATGAACTTTTATGGAAGAAATCCAGAAAATTGCAGCGATCAAGTCTCTGCTCTTGTGTGAGTATTGAAATAAGTTTGGCTTGCACTTGATTATGAATTTGGTGATTGTGTGGCATATCCCGACACGACAAATAAAGAAAGCTCTTTGAAGCAGACACCAATCAACTCCACAGCAGCACCAGAGCAGGCCTCAATGAATTAATACCCTGCCTCTGGTTCAAATAAAGACAATGATGATAAAGAAGAAGACTTAGCAAATTGCTTTGCTACAAATGCTTCTGCTGATGGCTGCTGCCTCGATTCCTTCAAGCGTATGTCTGAGAACGAAACATTGCTCAAACACAAACTATGACTATCAACACAAATTACAGTATTTGCCAGCTGCGCCGGCTCTTCTGACGTGATTGTGCAGTCGCCCAGCGTCAGATTTCCGCTCCTCACCCCAAAGACAGAGCGATGCGCCGAAGCGAAGCTGGGGCCGAAGACGATGTCCATCCCCAAAATGCTGCACTCCTCAGACGAAGACACCACACAATCCGCACTTCCATCCGTCTGAGCGATTTCGGAGTTGAACTCGAAAACAGCTGGGCTGCCTCCGACTGTCTGCACTGTCGCTGATGAAATGGCTGTCTCTGTTGAAACAGCTGCCTTCTTCACCACCAGCACGTTCTGGTACGGCTCGTCGTTCAGATGCCGCACTGCCTCGCTCAGCGTCTCACATGGGTCTTCCCTTCGCCCACAGTCCTTCTTGTTCTTCCCTTTTTCTCCTGACACAAATATCCGCTCTGACTTGTAGAACACAATAAATGGAACCAAATCAATCGGATCCTCGTTTTCTTTGTCCATCCCGTAGATGGCATTTTCTTTGTCAAAGGCCAACTCACTGAAGTCCATCACAAACAGCGCCTCGTTGATCTGCTCAGCAATCGATAAGCAGATAATGAAAAGATCCTTCTCCACGCTCGCTCTGTTCAAAGAAAACCGAATCAGCCGAAATTTGATTGGCAGCGCCTTCGCTTTCTCCGAAGACGGAGCATCTGAATGTTCTGGATCGTCCAGGCAGTTTAATGCAGTTTTTCGAACGTTTCTTTTATGTTTCGATCAAAATTAATGATTTTCAGAACTCATCGGTTTTGAATTTTTCTCCTATCAGACAGAAACTTCGTTTTGTACCAATTTCGATTTTTGTGAATCAGCCTTTATCACTCAATGAAGATGTCAATCTATCCAAACAGTAGCTTGCAATTAACAGACGCATATAATGTTGAACAGATTCGCTCAGAAAACAGACCGCATTCATTATCAGATCAACCACCTCGTTGAAACAGCTCCTGTCAGACCCAACCAGCGCATTCGTTTTGACTTAAAATTGCGTTGCAAATGCAAACAACTCAGAATTCACACACTTCTTTGGATCATTCACCACAATGAACATGTCTTTTCCATGGTATACCGTGTTTCCTCCAACCCTTATCTCTGAAAATGAATGTCTATCATTGTTGTCTGTTGCACATGTCAAATTGATTCCACCGCCACATCCTTCAGAACTGCTACAGATGCTGTTCTCCACCCCCACATTCATCTTTTTCAATTGCACAACTGCCCATTTCAGCTCAAAAGACATCGCTCCTCCCTTTTTGCATCCTTCCGAACCGAGTGTTTGGAACGTGCATCCAACAACTTCCATTTCGTAATTGTTCAGAAGAAAGAATATCGAATAACACCAATACGTTGCTCCGTTGTTGACGCTACTGAATGAAAAATATCTCTACAGACGAACTGCTGTTAAAAAATCTTCTTTGTCTTAAAATTTCTCCTTTTTTGATCTTTTCTTTTTCACGGAAAACACGAATAAATAAAGAATTTTATGTATGATATTTTGCGAAAGATTCTGATTGTTGTATATGAATAGGAATCAATATCATCGATGAAATAAACATAAATACTGAATTTTGTTTTTTTTAGTTTTATCCTTTATTTAAGTTGCATATGACGGTGCGCTAATGACAATTGAAAATTTTCTGATGTTCAATGAAGTTTATGTATTCCTTTGTGCTCGAAATAACCTGTATGAAAAAAAAACTCAATTGTGTCTATCTTGTTCGAAAAAACATTGAAAAGAGTTAACATGTTACGGTTTTGTATTTCTCAAAATTCGATCACAACAAAAATAAAAACAGAAAAATGAATAACGTGCTCAATTGTGAATAAAGTGATGAATAAAAAACGATGATTGTTCAAAAATATTTATGGGATAGATCGAACGAAAAACAGAAAGTTATTAATAGTGCATTTTCGACAAATAAAACTAATTTTAAATTAATTAATATAACGTTTTCTTTCGTATGATTTATAAAAAATATTTTTTATCGATGGTCCATATTCTTGGAACTTGCCCATTTTTCACTTGCGAAATTAATTTTTTGCGAAAATGCATATTATTTTAACTTATTTGAGCACATTTTTGAAAACGCGAAAAATTGAGATTTTTGATCAAAAATTCGATTTTTCATTGAAAAAGTCACACATTATAATTAAAAATGTAATTATAAATTTTCAGCCCTGTGATTATATGCGATGGAAAATGAATGAAAAACAAGCAAAAAATGTCAATGCATGGAAAAATGTGACAATATACGAATGTGATTATATTCGACGTGATTATGTCCTATTTTGTCTGCACATTTATTTCTTCACTAATTAGTGCTGGCCAAAGTTATCCTTCGCTTTCATCAACATCAATATTCTTATATTTGACTCGAAAGAAAATCGCCCACATGGTTCTCAAATAAAAATCTAGAGTTTTGAAGGAAAAGGAGTCAACAATTAGAAACAATGGAGTGAGTATTATGTTGGATGGTGCATGTGTTGGTAATCGAAAAATTACTGTTGTGACAATCTCAAAATTATCATTGGACAGCAAGCCCATGTTTTGGGGATTATATCCTCCATGTGGAACTTCAAACGAATATGAGTCGCTTGTCAAAAGTTTGATTTCCTAATTATCTCAGTTCAATACGGTTATCAGGAGTTTTTTCACCGATGGATTGTCATCTCAGAAAAGAGCCATTGAGAATTTATCTTCTAAAGTCAGAAATGAAAAGACACCTGTTGAGAAACATCCGACATTTATTCTCATTTATGTTTTTTGTTGAAATCACTTGACAAATTTTATTATCACAAATTTATTCACAAAAGTTCCATTTCTTTGTGATCTCAAATAAAAAATGCTGAATTTTTCTCAAAAGGCCCATACTCGTCCAATAAAAAACCTTCTGAAGAAGCATGCACACACTTTTGTCTCAACAAGATGGCTTTCTCTATTTAACATTTTTTCATTCATCAGAAAGAAAAATCAAATCATTCAAAAGGAAAATTTAATAGACACGGATAGCCTTGTGGATATCATCAAAGCAGAAGCATTTTTACTCCCTTTTCATTTGCTTCATATGCACTTTGAAAATGATAACACCAAGTTGAGCCAAGTTTTCCCTATTTTGTTAAAAGCTTTTGAGCTTTTTTTCAATTTATTAAAGCAAGATCCTTTTAAAGTAGATAAATGGAGAAATTCTATCACTAACTCTTTAACATTGATGTGTAATTATTTTTTTTTGTTGGAACGCGTGGAGAATACATAGTGCTTTCATATGCTGTGACGCCAAACGCTGTTCAACTTGTTCGAAAACAACTCTTTCCTCTCAGGAAATTTTCAACTTCTTCATTTTTAGAAAAAGAAACAGAAACATCTATCCAATCTTCCTCAACTTATTCTTCAGAATCCAGATAGATTGCATCATCTTTATTTCATCCTTAACCGTATCCTGTCGATTTTCACACAAATGAGTTATTTTTGTTTTTATATTTCTTCTTCTTTTAATTTTTTTCTCATTGTTTTTTTATATTTTGTTTTTTTACAGGATAGATGATGAATGCCAATTCCCGTATGTATTTTTGAACAAATCAAAAACTCATACAGGTTTGATAACACTTTTTTCTAATAATGATAAATATTATTTTGATTCTTTTCATATTATTAGAAGGAAAAAACGAATTGCAAGATATCCTTTTGTTGACAAAACAATTAGAAGAAGATGATCAAGAAATAAATGAAAAAAGAAATGAATAATTACTTGACAGTGATGAAGATGATGACGAAAGGGACGATTATGGATTATTGAAAGCTGAAGAAAATTCTGCTGATGATTTGGGTTGTTATTTTTGAAAAGTCGCTACAGATCAAAAATTTGTCCCCTTGCAGTTTATTCAAAAACACTCCGTGACCAATATTCAACTTTTGTTTTTCGAATTTCATATTTGTGTTTTTTTAATCATGAAAAACAAAAGGATTGATATAAAAAACTGATTTCAAAAATTTTTGAATGCTTCTTTTTTATCAATTTTAAAAATTAAATTTTCTCGTGAAATTGTGTTTGTTGTTTTTCATCATTATTGCTCCTTTGCAACACATTTTTGTGAAATCGATTTCAAGAGTTTACGAATTGAAAAATCAGTTTGATTTATCAAATACAAGATTTTGTAGTTATTGTGTTTATCTTCATCTCGAGAAAAGCGATTGCGTTGGGTACGGACGAATCAAGTTTTTATTTCAAATGGACTATTCTGCATTTACTGTTTCATATGTGGAAGAGGATTTGCTGACATTTAATTTCTAAATTATATATGTGGAACATTGTTTAATTACTGCTTTTTTCCATCACAATGCATGCTTAAAAGGCGGACATGACGCTATTCTCCAAAATTCTTCAGCTTATAACAAGTGATCTCACATGCTTTTTAACAAGGAAAACATCAAAAGGAGAAAATGCAAAATATTACTCAGTTGATATAAGTGAATAGCTTAATTTCAAAGGAGGAAGAATAAGATTCGTTTCATTGGTTAAAACACAACCAAATGAAATTGATTCACATACTTCCTCAACAAACATCAACACAACACCAGATGACAATACACCAACACCTTTGATTCCGTTTTAAAAATTAATTCTTTGCACATTTTATATAACGCCTGTTTCAATCCAAAGAATAACACATCGTTTGCTCCTGATTACGTCTTTTTGGTGTTGAGAAAAGGAGAAAAAGGCACAGAAAGATATTTGTTTGTTCATGCTCCAACTTCGCATTCTTTTAAGAACAAACAAACAAGAAGCGACATCATTCATAGAGAAGAGACTATTGATAACAAGAACATTGAGCACACTGAGAACACAACAGCAGAAGACACTTCTTAAGATGAAGCAGCAGGAAATGAAGGAAATGAAAGCAATGTGAGAGAAGAAAGTGCTTTGATTGTATCTGTTCAGAGAGATGTTGAACAGAAAGGAGAGAGAAGCAACGCTTATACTCAGAATGACATCTCTAGCACTGAAATAGGCAGCATACCAAAAATGACAAAACATATTCTATCAACACTTTCCTGGTCTGTGATTATATTTCCAGACATTTCTTCATTTGTCATTTCTTTGGAAATTTTGAACAACGCAAGCCAGTTGGTTACAACAAATTTGACGGAGATTTGCACTTTTCTCAATTCAGATTCAAAAGATGATTCAAATGCAACAACATCACTAACAACGACGATGGCAACAACATCATCAACTTTTTCATCCCCTTCTGCATCTTCTTCTTCATCGTCATCTCCAATAGCAGACTTGTCATACAGCATTCCACAAGAAATATTCTCATTCGCTGCAGTTGTTGTGCATTTCTCACTATTAAGCTACTCCTCTTTCTCCTCTTTCGAAGGAATACCTCTTCTTTTCAATGGTTCAAATGCTCGAGACTCATTTACTGCTATTTTTAGCGAGAAAAACAATGCTTCGAATTATGCAGCAGCAGACAGAGCTGCTTGTGATGAGAAAAGAGGAAATAATGAATGAGATGCAGACGCTGAATGAATGGTTCAGATTAGTTGATTTGAGTGAAGTCCTCCAAATTCGCTTTACAAAAGAGGAGGAAGAATTGAAAAGAGCCATTCCACAAAATGAAATTGTGAAAAGTTTCGTCAAAGCAAAGTTTGCCCAACTGCAATTCTTGTTTGAACTTAATTCTGCTGACAAATGGAGATGAACAGATGGTCCCAAAAATGTAATTCAGAAACTGATAAAGCTGATTTGCTTGCTTCATTTCCAGCTTTTCTTGACGCAAAAGTATCGTCATTGTTATCGATGTTCTTGTGAACATTACAACAGACAACTTGTGTGTGTCTCTGCTGAAGATATCTGAATTTTCAGAAATGACAGGCGCTCTGATGATGGCACAAGGCAGAGACTACAAATGGTTTTGCGAAATATCCTCAGAGTGGGCAAAAGCGAAAACAGAAATGAAAACAAGGAGGAGCACTTTGCAGACGAACAGAAACGATGAAGGAAACGGCACTCTAAACGAGTCAGACGAAGCACCACAGAATGAGAAAGCCACATCTTCTGATGGAAAAAGTGTGCATTCAGGAAAAGTGACAGAATCACAATACAAGATAAACATTGCGTTGTGGTTGATGGAACTGGTACAAAAAGAGAAGGATGCGTTCAAATACATAAAGGAAAGATTGCAGCAGTCTCCAGGTGCCGATTCTTGCTCATTCAAAGTCATTTTCTCGCCTTCCGTATTTGACATGTTTGACTATCCAATTGATGCATGCGCGTATGAGATATCGTCATCAATGCTCATAGAACAAGAAAAAAGAGTATCATATTTTGAGGCTACTCTCATTTTGATTGTTTAAAACATCATTTTCATCCATATCATGAGGAGCATGGTTGTTAATATCGAAGGGCTCCCAAATGACCAAACAGAAGACGAAGAAAACAACAACCAACTAGATGGCAACGAAGAAGTCGATGGATACCATCACGAAGAGAAAGTGGGAGAAGAAGGAGTTGGAGAAGGAGGAGAAGGAGCATTTGAAGAGGGAGCCTTTGAAGACGAAATAGAAGAGGAAAGGCAAGAAGGAAGAGTAAGAGATGGAGAAGAAGAACGATCCAAAAAGAGAAAAAAGGAAGGCATTGGAAATGAAGATGGAGGCAAAATTGAAATAAAGCCTCAACAACAACCACACAAAGAAGTCGAATACAAAGAAGAAAAAAAAATGCGACTTGTTTTGAAGGCTCTTTTGTTCTGTGGACAAGCGATCAGAACGAGTTTGATATGCAATGCATTTGCTATCTACCAGAAAACTTTGCAGAGTCGAATTCTTCATCAACAGTTGAAGCATTCCAAACTCTTTCAGAGAAGCAACACAAGTTGTCTGAAAATTTACAAAGCGGAAAAAAGTCAACAAGAGGATAGCTGAAATTCACTGCAATATTTCATTGAAGAAGAAAAGGATGAGATTAAACAGCTTTTCAACAACTGGAGAAGAGAGTTTTTCATTGTTGGACCTGTTGTTAGGAATGCAAAAGCTGAATACCGGGAATGAATCAAAGATGCGATGAAAGAGAAGCAAACATCATTTGACGATCGCATTTCAATCACAGAATTCTTTTCTATCAACCCGAATAATTTCTTCTTCAAATGTTTGGCTGAACTTCAAGCACTGACAAAATTTCTCATTGGAATGTTAAAGCCAGTGTGGATTTTGGGAGAAATATCGAATTGAAAGAAGAGGGAAAAAGGATGGAAGATGTTTGAAAGGCTGAAGGACTGAAAGAAAATAGAGAGACAATTCAGCGTGTTGTCAAAAGAAGACAAGATTGGCCAATGCGACGAGCAATGCAGAAAGAGGCAGAAAGAAAAAAGGAACATGACAGAATGATGTGGTGTCATTTGTGCCCTCTCAAAGAAGAGCACAAAGTGTTGATCCGCACGCAAATACCAGCCAGCTTTGACCTAAAGATGAAAATTCTCAACTATCTGGCCTTTGAACAGAAGCAAAAGTTGTATCGGTGGCCGAACCGAACGGCAGAGAAGTCTGCATAAAGAGCACATGACAAAGCAATCATTCGGAAGTTAAAACGAGAAAAGCTGCGAGAGATTAAGGATCATCTAAGCAAAAAGACATTTTTGATACGATTGGAGAGGAAAGACGAGGAGAAAAAGGAGAAGTTTAATAGTGATGAAAGAGACAACAAAATTGCATCAAATAAAGAAACTAGTTTGCTTGTGAGATCTACCATGCTCAATTTAGTGGATCGCAATTCCTTATCACCTTCATCTTCGTACTCATCATACACTTCTCCTTCTCGCTCATTCTCAACTAGCTATGAGTCAACTTCGTCCATCTGTTCCACTCGTTCGTGTGTTGAGCTTCCGTGGGAAGAGGCTGCAGAATATTCAGAGTCAGACGAAGAATGTGTGCGCCAGGAACGACACGTCAGAAAGATGGAGAAGAGAATAACCATCAGGCAACAAAAAATAGCAGAGCGAGACAGAAAACAAGAGCTGAAAAGAAGACTGAGGAGGAAGCTAAGAAAGGAGCAGATGCTTCATCTTAAATGGATGCAGCATGTGAGCCAGCTCTGCGAGATCAACGACAACATCAGAGCAAAGATGAAGATAAAAGAAGAGCGACGGAAGCCTATTTCCAGAGAAGCAAAAGCAGAGGAAAAGAAAGCGATTGATAGACTGAAGCGACAAAAAGAAGAAATGCAAAAGAAACACACTTCAATCGAAAAACAGCGCTCGAAATTGATCGATCAAATTGTTGAGCTGAGAAAGAGAATCAACAAACTATCTTTGTCAACTTCTCCAAAGAAAGAGCCAGATGAAAAGAAGATGATGAAAGTGGAACAAAAAGTCTTCCAAAAGAGTAGGAGTTGTGAAGAAGGAATGGACAGAGAAATGGATGAAGAGCAAACAAAAAGCGATTTGGCCAAAAACGACAAAAAAAAGCAATCAACAATACAACCAATAGGCACTATAAATTTTATTCCTCTTGCAACAATTGCCAGCATTTTGGAAGCAGAGAAGAAGGAAGAAAAGGTTGCAGAAGCAGAAAACGATTCCAAAAATGATGAAACGAAAACAGATGAAAAATCAAAAGATGAATTGGAAGAAAATAAAGAAGAAAACAAGCTCAAAGAAAAAGAGCTAACAAAGCAAACTGAGGAGGAAAAGGGAAATGAGGAAAGCTCTATTCTTAGCAAAGGGGATCAATTACCATCACAACAAACTCAGAAAGAGCCAGAAGAAGAGCAAAAATTAACTAAAGCGGATGAAGCTTCTGTCGAAGAAGCCACTTGCAAAACAAGCGCAGCTTCTTAATCAGAAGACATAGAAATAATAGATACAAGTTTGAAGACTTCGAAGCGTTCTTCTACGTCTCCAAAAGACAATGACGAAGACGACGATGATGAACTTCCATTTTCTCGTCTGAGAAATGGGACAGCCTCTAGGCGAACGAGGCTGCACACTTTGTCCTGCCTCACATCTTCCATCGTCGCTTCGATGAATCGCAGCAACGATCACGTTTCTCCATCAACACAGGCATCCTTCTTCTCTGCTCTCTCAACGTTGATTTCTGAGCCGCGCAGCGAATACCCTTCTCCACCGCGTTCACGCTCGCCCAGAAAGCCCTCACCTCCTTCTCCTCCATCTCCCCCCTTTTTGAGTTATTTGAAGTCACGAAGACACAGAGAAGGCAGATCTGGACTCGGAAAAGGGTCAAAGCAGCGCGAAAGAGCTGCAGAAAGGCTGTTGGAGATGATGAGCGAGCGACTGCGCACAGAATCAAGAGGGAATCTGTCAAAAGGAGACAAAAGAAAGCTGAGTCAGCTGGAGAAGATTCTGAATGAAGGCGAATGGGGGAACAAGAGAGGCAACAGTCCGAGCGACAGGATTATGCAAATAGCGATGAAGATGGACGAGATGGGGAGAAGCAGAATTCATCACCATTGGAGAAGAAACGACAGTGACGATAACGATTCAGACAGAGACTTTGACGGAGATTTGGATGAGATTGAAATGCTGGAGAAAATTAGGCTGTTGGAATCGGATCGCTTTCACGAGAGAATGAAAGAGAAATATCGCAAAAGAGAAGACGAACTTCTGAGAGAACGAGAAAGAAGAAGAAAGAGAGAAGAAGAGACGGAGAAAGCGAAAAAGAAAAAGTTGGAGAGAGAAAGGGAAAGAAGAGAAAATGAAAGGAAGAAAAAGGAAGAGATGATTCAGAAGGAGAAGGAAAAGCAGAGAATACGCGAAGAAAAGGCAAAAGAACGAAAGGAGGAAACTGAAGAAGAGAGATTAGAAAGAGAACAGAGAGAAAAGGAGAAGGCAAAACAAGAAGAAGAAATGAAAAGAAAGGAAAAGGAAAGGAGAGAGCAAAAGAAGAAAGAAAAAGAAAAAGAATTGGAAGAGAGGAGCAAGAAAGAATAAAGAAAGAGAAAGAAGAGAAAGAAAGAAGAAGAATGGAAAGATTGGAGCAACTGCGAGAGAAAAAGAGATTGAATGTCAGCTTCAGCTGGAAAAGGAGAGAAAAGAAAGAGAGAAAGAGTTGGAGAAGAAGAGAAAAGAAGAGCTTGCAATCGCAAAAGCCAGAGAAAAAGAGAAAAGAAAAGAAAGAGAAAGAAAGCTTGCCAAAGAACGGGCAAAAGCCAAAGAACTAAAGAAAAAGCAAAAAGAAAAAGAAAAAAAGGAAAGAGAAGCCAACCAGAAAGAAGCAAAGCAGCTGCAAAATCAACGTGGAAATTCATCTATTCGGCTCACACAGCGTCCAATGACAGCTACACCTGAAAGAATTTCGCCTGCACCCGTCAATCAGTTTATTGAACAACCAAAAGCTTCATTAACACCAGCACCACTTCCTTTTCTGAAGCCGAAGCCATTCGTTCCTTTGCAGTCTCTGAATGTGGCGATGCTGAATCCCACTCCGCAGCCAATGATCACACCAACACGCTCTTATTCACCTGCTTTCTTAGGAAACCAGCGGATACCCCCCGATGGGATTTGCTAATAAAACAGACGAGACAGCCAAATTGATGCACACGCAGACACTGCCAATTTCTGGTGCATTTGATACTCGCCTTCTCAAATGAGCCAAGAAATATTAAATCTGGCAGTAATGATGGCTTATCCACACACCATACACGATTTCATGAAAAACTTGCAATCCCAATATCTACGTTTTCCAGGACGAATTTTGACTATTCTCATGGAATGGAGAATGCAGACGAGATGATGGAGAATCACTTCCTGGAAGAAGAAAAGTATTTTCCTGCAAATTCAACGAGATATCCACCAGCCGAAGACAGAAACGAAGATTTGATTGCAGAGAAATTTGCAGGTTCGTACTATCCAACAATTGGTGCTGAAAACAGTACAAGCGCTTTTCCTCATTGAACTGGCAACGATTTCTTCGAAATTGCGGAGTTTCATCCGGTCAAGCAAAGCAATTTTCTTTCTTATGGAAGACTCACAAGGTCGTCTTTGCGACAGGATGCAGATATATCAGCAAACAATAGCTATGACTACGAGGCGGATCAAGTCATAAGTATTCAGAAGAAAAAGTTAGAACCCTCCAACATTACTCTGCTGTTACTCAAGATTGGTTTTCAAACAAATTCTGTTTCAAATACATCTGCTGTACGACCAGACGATACTCATTCACTTGTTCTGAATGATGCTTCATCTGAAAATTTAATCTCTTCGTTGGCTTTGCAGGATAAACGCTTAAGCGAGTTGCTGAATCCGAAATATGAGAAAGTTACAATTGAAGGTTTGGAATTTGCATTGCCTGCATCCGAAAGCTTTCTACAGATTCTTGTTGAATCAGAGGAACAAATGCATTCGAAATTCTCTTTTAATTTCCTTCGCTTTGACTCACTTGCCTCAGAAACAGAAGAAAATACATCGTTGCTAGGCTCTTCTCATTCTATTCCTTCTTCTGAAGTTAATGAAGAATCTTTTATGAACAAAAAACAAGATATCATTGATGCTACACATACTTTGTTGGATATTCAGAAAATTGATAGGTCTTCTGAAAGGTCTCTTCCATTTGGAGAGACTTTAACATTTTCAGATTCTTATTCTGATGCGGGCTCTAAGCAACAGCAGCATCAAGATTCTGAAGAATCAAAAGCATTTCCGGACCCTCAATTTATGGAATGCTTTATTGAAGTTTATTTAAAGGAAAGCGATGAAGGATCGTCGTATACTTGTGACTTACAATCATACTTTCCAATCTCACAGTGTTATGACCTTCCTCATGCAATTACATTTCCGAATCTTTCAAATCAAGACAGTTCAACAGAATTGGAATTGAACGAGACAAGTTGCATACTTCAAGATGATTCATTTACTCCCTATGAGGGCGAAGCATATCAGAAGGATTTAGATGAAGAATATTCCTTATCTGCAAACACCACAAATCAACTAGAAAAGATTTTTGGCTCAATATCAAAAGAAAAAATGGAAAAAACAGAATCAACTTCAATGCACTTAAAGGTTATCTATGAATAATCAAATTCAGATGACGAAAGCGTTTCATCTTCAGTTTACCCAAAAATTGTTCCTTTGGAAGCTGATGAGACAGAAACAGCAAATGTTGTTTTATTATCTCAATCATTAAAGTCTATTCAATCTTCTAATCGTCTTTCTGTTGTGACAAAACTAATATCCGAAGAAGCAACGCAAAATGTTCATCACAAGCTGAATGGGTCAAACAATTCATCACATATTTCGCAATCAAAAGCACCATTTGAATCGCGCTATCTTAAAAAACTTAAAATATCAAATTCTAAAAAGAAATGGGGATTCGAAAATATCAACAATACAATTAAGATTAATAGCAAATAGTTAAAAAATTATTTTGTTTTCAGATTTTTTTCATATTTCCGATACTTTTCTAAATATTTGCAAAAGCTAAATGTTGTTTTTATCTATTCATACACGAAAAGATTAGTTGTATATCATTTTTAATTTTGTTGTTATATTTCCGATATTTTGATATTTTCAAAGAGAATTTAAGATTTTTCTTTTCAAGCATTTCACATGCAAATGTTGAGAAATTACCAAAAAAGGAAGCATTTTAAATTCTTATTTTCGACAATATAAATACCAGCTTCTCTGAAATGCTTGAATTGTTCAATCTTCACATTGTCCGAAAGAAAAATGTTGGATTTCAGAACTGGTAAACATTCAAGATCACAAATCCACCTCCTTGATCAGACTGTTCAAATCATTTGCATATTTTCAAACATATCCTAAGTTGAATTCCGAAGCTCAATTCCATATTATTGTTTTTGCATCTGATATTAACTTGCTTGATTCAAGCTCAACCGTATTAGAAATTTTATTTCTTCTTTCAGCAATATCACTTTCTGAAAAAATTCCAATTATCTCTGCTTTTGAATTAACGAATAGTGTTTGTGACTAATTATTTCACCAACGATTGATTGCAAATAATATGGAACGAATGATTACACGGAATAACAGGAGAATTTCTCTTTGCTATTTCACAACTTTCTCCAATGGTTTTGCTTGTCGTACCCTTCAGTCTCGTAATAAAGAAAGATCACGGCACACGTTCAAAATCCACAAAGACGACTCAACCGCATCTGTTCCATTTTCTGTATGTCGCGTTTTTCATGTTCTACACCGATTCATTCATAACGCAATGAATGTCACTGTTCACTTTCGACAACACATTTCGAAGGAAACTTTCCAAAAAAACATGGCTTTTGTTCAATAGAGTATTGCAGTTGAAAATAGATACAGCGCTATTTATGTGATGAGCAAATCTGTTTATTTCAATAACAGTGCTGTTTAGCTCCTAGTGAAGAAAAGAGCCTTGCAGGAACATCCCTGCAGGTAATTCATAAAGCATTTGTAAATTGCCTGTGCTTATCAATGTAGACTGCAGAATTCGTATTGATAGTTGTTGCAGTTGTTGGAAACTTCTCCATATGTACTTTATTCTTTTTCATCCTTATCTTCTTCCTTTATAATTTTTCAATTTCATTTCCATTCATCATGCTCAATAAAGTTGAATACTATTTTGTCTTTCTCTTTCTTATCTTCTTTCATTCTTCTTCTTTTCGTTTTTTGTTCCTTATCTTTCTTTTATCTGTATATTTTTTCGTTTCTTCTTTTCTTTCTTCTCAATCTCTGTAAATGAATCAGATAATTAAGAAATGCAATAATATAAAGTGGAAGAAGAAGAAGAAGAAGAAGAAGAAGAAGAAGAAGAAGAAGAGGAAGATGATGATGATGAATGAATGAATGAATGAATGAATATTTGATTGTTGTTGTTGTGAAAGTTTGGTGTTTTTCTTCTTCTTCTTCTTCTTCTTCTTATTTTTAGCGATATTTGCATCTTGATTAAAAATATTAGAATCAGTTGGCATTGAAGAAGAAGAAGAAGATGATGATGAAATTGATCTTTTTAGTGTAATTGGAGGTGAAATGAAAGAAGGTTGCTTTTGGTTAGATGATGTTTGAGGTGGAAGGAGAAGAGAAGAAGGAGAAAGAGAAGAGGAAGAAGAAGAAAATGAAAGAGAAAGAGAACAAGAGAGGAGAAAGAGAGTGGGAGAAGAAGAAGAAGAAGAAGCAGTATCAGCAGCAGAAGAAGCAGCGGAGAAACCTTGATATGTTCGTTGAGTGTGGAGAGCGACGTAACAGAAGTGGTGATGGAGAATCTGTTCCCTTCGAGAAAGAAGGAAGGAAGGAATGAAACAAGCAGAAGAAGCGAGAAAAGAAAAAATCAAAGAAAAAGTCAAAGAAAAAGTGAGAATAAAAGAAAAAGAAAAAGAAATAGTGCCAAAAGAGGAAATGAGAATAAAACTTCAAAAAGAGGAGAAGGGGCAACTGTTCACACAGAACAAGTGATTGGAATAACTTCATCATCTTCTTCTATTTCTTCTTCCTCTTCTTCTTCCTCTTCTTCTTCGTTTTTTTCTTCCTCTCATTTCTGTCCTTTCTTTCCTTCTTCTTTTGTTCTTGTTCGTTTGTTTCCTCTGCAGTTCTGCTTCTGCAACAAATATCTCTCTTAAGTTGCTTCTAATTTGGGCATCTTTTCTCTTCTTGCACCACAGCTGCTATCTCCAGCCAATAAACAATTGAATTCCCTGTCTCATTACATTAGCTATCACGCGCTATGGAAGCACCCTCACATTTGAAAAAAGCCACTGCTTCAATAATTGCTGCAACTCGCAAAGAAGATGAATAAATGAATGACACTTTATTCTTCTTGTTGAAGGCCAAGCCTCTGAGGAGAAGAGTGAACTCAACCAGTTCCATAAAATATGTTCGCTTGAAAACAGAATCTGATGAAATTCTCCATTTTTAAAAACCATTTCTAATAGAAGCCACAACACAAGATAAACACAAACCAACATCATAACAATCAGAAATAAATAAATTAAACAGTCTTCAGAGAAATTGCTCACTCTCGATGTTCGTCTGAGAAAACATGGCCGTCTTGTCTAACGTTTGCAAACAACTCAGAGCACCCAATACGAAGCAACAAGGTCCCCACAAATAAACTCCGCATCGATGTTACGCAAATGGAACATAACAATAAAATCTCTGGATGGCTGCGCTTGAAGAGGTTGACACAAATATTCTGTATTATTCTGTAGTTGCCTGTGGCGTCGAAGAAAGCAAACTTCGAATGATAATCGCCTTGCTTGTTCAATATGGCAGTCCCTTCGAAGAATGAAATCCAAATAAAATCGGTCCTAATGTTGTTCGATAGCTAAAAAATGCTCGATAATTGGATGTCTCGTGGTTGGCGTTTCTCCACTCTTTTGAAGCAAAAGCGGAATCAGAAATAGAAATTCGTCGCTTTCCATGCCTGCCTGGCGCAGTCCGAAAAACAGGAAAACCTTATAAATAAAACCGATATTTTTGGGTTTTCCTTTTTTCGTTGAATCCTTGCCTTTTTTTGTGATTAATATCCTTCTCTCGATATTGCCAGCCACTTTCCTTGCCAAAAAATTCCGCAAGCTGCTCCACTGCATTAAATTCCAAAATGCTATATTATTTTGTGCAGATTTTGTCCTTTCACAAAATTCTATCCATAAATCTACATTTTATAATATTATAGTTGAATTTGTTTTCACCTCTTGTTCCAAATAAAAATCATGGCCTTTGCGTAACTTCATTTATTTCCCAATGTCTATATAATAATCTGCTCCATTCTCATCGAATTGCTCTCCAAAGCGGAGATTGGCCATTTCAACAATAAGTCAGATTCCTGCACTTTGGAGAGGATACAGACGGAAATATCTTCACAAACAATAGAACAATAAAAATTACATACATTAAATCTTTTTGTGTTATTGATGAAATTGTTGTATTCCCCTTGGCTATTAAATTGACAAAAATCATCAAATGGAATTTCAAAAATATTGTATTGCCTCGTTTCTTGTTATCTCCACAGGAAATAATATTTCTAGCTCTACAGGTCATGCTCCCTCACGGATTTCTCATTCTATGAATGGAATATTCCGTTTTTTCATTTCTGATGATCATGGAATCCATAACAAAAACTTGAAGTCATTTTTTCAAAAAATGAGTTATTTTGTTGTGAATTCCAAAAAAGTGGAATGTTCATTGAATTGAATGTTGCATTATTTGTTGAAAATTTGTTCATTAAAAAAGAATTCGATAAAAAAAATTTTTTTTAATGTTATTAGACGTTTATATTGATAAGTTGTTGAAACAAACCAGAAAAGTTAAAATGTCACTTTGACAATAAAACAATCCACTGAATTGAACGAAAAAATGATGATGATGAATAACAATTGGTGTGTGAAATGAAACAAATCTTTGAATTACATTTCAACAAATAATCACACTTTCAATGCGATTAATGAGGAAGAAAAGATAAGAAAAATTCTATGATATTCACAAATATATGCTTAATGAAATAAAAATAAAGCAAAATTGCTCTGAAAGAATAGGAAATCTCAATTCTACTCCTGTGTGCTCATTTCTTGTTCTTTGCTTTCATTTGCATTGTGTTTGGCCTTCTTTTTATTGGCAACAATAACAATAACAACCACAACTACTGCAACAACAACAACAACAACAACAACAACAACAACTATCGGAATGACAATGGCAATTACCATCCTTCTTTTCTTTTCTTTTTGCTTTCTGTTTTGCTCAGCGATTCGATCTTGTCTCACTTTCACGTACTTCTCATACACATCTTCTGGCTCTGATTCATGGTCTTTTGCTCCCACAATCCACCCAGCTGTTGAATTGTCATAATCATTCGCAAATTCGAATGAGCCTTCTTGTTTGCAGAATTCTTCGAAGTCTTGTGCAACAATGAATATTGATCTTGCTGTTGAATTGGCTGTGTTTGAGCCATCAATCTCAAGATTGTTTGCAGAAGGAAGTTGAAGATTTGATGCTGCCTTTGGCATTTTAATGGACATTGCCCCTGTTTTCCCCTTTGGAGCTGTGCATGACTTGAATGAACATTTATCGTTTCTTCCAATTTCCACTTTCGACTCTTCCGAACTCAAAATAATGTCCAAGCCAGCTGTATCTCCTTCCTCCGAATTTGAATCTTTGATATTCAATCCCTCAATGGAAATTTTCACAGCTTCGTCTTTTGAATCCGAAATATAAATTGCAGGACTGTATAAAATTTTCACATTGCTGATCTCAACTCGATTCAAAGACACTTCCCTTGTTCCACTGAAAGAAAACGGACATGAAGAAAATGAAACTGTGTTGCTGCTATCTGTGCATGTGACAGTGTTCATAGCGACTTTTCCCCCCCAAACGCTCACAAGATTGCCCACAACGTAATCATCTTCATTATCGTTTGTTGTCATTTCATCTGGTGATTGAGCTCCAATTCTGACAAATCGACAATTGCTGATCGTGAGTGACGAAGACAAATCATTTCCAAATATTAAAGAATTCCATTTGTTCTCCAACGTGGGAAAGTTAAATGCCAAATACTTGAATTCCACCTCTTTTTCACATGTGAATAAATCATACGTTCTTTTAACATCACAATTGACAGTCGCTTCTGCATTTCCATTTCCGTCGCTGTTCACTCCTTCAATGATTATTCCACGACTCTTGCTCAATAAAATTTCTTCGGCTTGGATAGGATCGTCAGACTTCAATATTGTAATTCCAAATATGTCTTCTCTTGCGATCATTCCCAACAATTCATTGGCCTCCTTCAAACTGTAAATTGGTCTTTCTGAGCTTTCGCCATTCCCAGTGCCTCCAGACTTCACATAAATCTTTGAAACATCTTGCGATGGAGGCAGTAAAGGATCTAAATACTTGGATACAAAATCAATTTCTATGTAACTATTATTTTCAAATCCAGCCACATTCCACTTGTTACCTCTTCGTGTGTAATTAGCTGCAAAACTCTTCTTCATCGCTGATGCAATTTCTTCGAATAATGAATCATCAGCCATCTTCAAATATAATCCAATATTCCTTTTTGACTCTCCTTCTCCTGCTGAACATCTGTCAAATATCAGATTCGTTCCGTCTTCGGGCCAGTTAAGTTGACTTGTTGATTCAATAGCTGGTATTTGAAGATATATTCCTCCAGAACCATCATCATAATTGCAACTGCAAGATGAAAAAGTGGTGACGCCTCCATCTCCAACAGTAAATGTGCTTTCGTCACTGTTGAAACAAACACGCAATGCTCCGAAACGAACTGTTTTGCATTCAATAAAATTGCTTCCATTCAATGTGACATCACATTTTCCTTCACTTGAGACATCGAAAACAGCATACGTATTTGTCTCAACTTTCTTCAAAGTCAAGTTAGACAACATTACTGCTTGTGTGCCCATGGTATAAAATAATTCTCTTTTCGATGTTAATGTTTTTGATTCATCCGAGCACTCAACTGAGTCCATTGTCAATGATCCTTGAAATTGGTAAACAAGACGACAATCAGCCACGCTTCCTTCAGCTTTTGGCCGAATAAATCTGCAGTTGCTAATTGACAACGAAGCATATTCACCTAGTATCAAAACATACGATCCATACTCTTGGCTTTCATTTCTCAACGTTGTTGGAAAAAGAAATGTCAAGTATTTTATTTCCGCATCACAAATGAATTCAAATAGATTTCTTCCTGGATGAACGTCACAATCTATTGCCACTTCAGTGTTCCCATTTCCATCGCTATTCACTCCTTCGATCGTAATTCCTTTGTTCTTTTCGAAGGTTATCGCTTCTGCAGTCAATGGGTTATCGTCATAAACAATTTTCATGTTGCACGCAATGTCATTCCCCAACTTTTTATATGCATCCTTCAATGATGGCTTTTCCTGATCGATTGCCAATCCGCTGTTTTCATCTTTCCCGCTTTGCTTTACAAACACTGTTGTAATTGATTCAGATGGTTCTTCATTTGCATAAATGTTTATTACAATTTTGAAAAGAATTAATCCCCAAAACATTCTTAAAAGCACTCTTCAATTAAACACTATATTGATCAATGTTTACATAACTTTAAAATTGATCAGAGAAATATAATTTATATCTTTTGACAAAGAATTACACTTTTAAAATAATAGACCTTTTTCGTATCTATCTATGATATTTGCTAAGAATAAGTGATTGAGAATTGGAAAAGATTAATTTGATTTGATTGAATCAAATATGATTTTACTCAATCAGAATCTTGATCACTTTCAAATTTTGCTATACAGTCAAAACCGGATATAATCACATCGGTTTTTGCACGACTTTTTGTGACTATATCCGATTGTGATTATAAGCGATGTGACTTAACACAGAAAAAAATGTAATTTTATTTTTGAAATAATTAATTTTGGGTCAATTTTTTTATTTTTGAAAAAACTTGACAAATACTCATTTTTCAATAGAAATTACAATTTTTATTGTTTTATTATGTTATTCAGACTTATTTTAACATTATTTTGAAAAATCGGTTTTTTGAAATCTCTGATCAAAAAACCGATTTTTCATTGAAAAAATCACCCATAATAATTTAAAATGTGATTATATATTTTCAGCCCTGTGATTATGTGCGATGAAAAATGTATGAAAAATGAGCTATAAATGTCGGAGCATGGAAAAATGTGACTATAAACGAATGTGATTGTATTCGATGTGATTATATCCGGTTTAGACTGTATACCACTTTCGATTGAAATAATTATGTTTGTTCTTTATCGTTTGAAATTTGCATTTTGATGTATTTTGACATTCTTCAAACGAATTATCAATGTTTTTTTGTATATTTTTACAAACTATCAAATTGAACAAGTGTTTCTGATTCGGATCGAATCAGTTGGATAAAAATATTTTTTTTTTGAACGAAGGAGATCGTGCCAACAAAAAAAAAAACAAAATTATATATTCATTTTTATCTTGTTTCAGCTTTTTCAACTTTCGTTTTTTGATTATCACTTCGATCAAACATCAAAACTGCAACATAGACTAATATGATTTTTTTCATATTTTTTTGAAACATCAGAATTTTTCTCAAGAAAAAAATGTTTAATATGAATGATAATTATTAAAAAATGATTAGAAACATGTCATTAAAAGCGAATGAATAATATGAGGGTCATTATTTTTGAAATCATACAATTTTTCGGTCCTTGAATTTTGCAACAAATCAACAATGTTTTTCAATTTCAATCGAATTCAATGTGTTGTTTTTGGTATTTTCTTTTCATTTCCTATTCATTTTGATGTTTTTCAATTTTTTTTTATCATTTATTTTTGGCTTTGATCAAATATGATATATATAAAATTTTTTTCTAAATACAGTCAAAACCGGATATAATCACATCGAATACAATCACATTCGTTTATAGTCACATTTTTCCATGCACCAACATTTATAGCTCGTTTTTCATTCATTTCCCATCGAATATAATCACAGGGATGAAAATTTATAATCACATTTTTTTTCATTATGGGTGATTTTTTCAATGAAAAATCGATTTTTTGATCAAAATTTTCAAAATTTCGCTTATTCAAAAATGTGCTCAAATAAGTCAAAATTATATGCATTTTCGCAAAAAATTAATTTCGCAAGTGAAAAAAGTGCATTTGTGTAAATTTTTCAAAAATAAAAAAATTGACCCAAAATTAGTTATTTCAAAAATTAAATTTCATATTTTTCTGTGTTAAGTCACATCGCTTATAATCACAATCGGATATAGTCACAAAAAGTCGTGCAAAAACCGATGTGATTATATCCGGTTTTGACTGTATTGCATTTCAGAAAATATTTTTCTTCAAGTCATTCATTTGAACGACAAAAAGAAACCATCATTTCTGTGGTTGCTGAGGATGCGAAAAGCGAAATTGACATTGAGCATTTGGATTCAGCAAGGATTTCTTGTTAAAAATGCAATAATTGGTTTGTCCAAATCATTTGCTTTTCTGTGTTTGAATACTGAAGAGTTTATTGAAAAGAAAGAAGAATTATTTCTATTTTTTTCAATAAATTGATCTCTTAGGTGAAATATCGAATATGAAAGAGAAAATTTCGAAATTTGAAAGAATGACAGAAAAAGAATGTTTGAGTTGTTGATAAAAGTGAAAAAGGTGATGAATCTATCATTTGAATAAGAAAATGAAACGAATGAAGAGATAACAAGAAAACAAAGGTTTTGAGCGTTTTTGTTTTGTATTTCTTATTCACCGTTTGTGGAATTTAGAATATTCTGGATTCACTCACAGTATGATTTTATCATTAAATAAGGTTATTAATCATTTCATAGAAATCTGTTATTACAACATTTAACAGATGAGAAGAGTCCGCTTTACCGAACACATATCAGTTGATGCCTTGCTGATAAACCGAACTTATTTTGTTGTTTTGGATTAGTGAAAACAAACAGCATAGCATTTCAATGTGACATATAAATATCTGGAATTTTTTATGAACGTTTTTTGGAGATTGAAAGGAATACAAGTTAATCAAATTGGCAAAGCGTTTAATAATCCTACAAAAATGGATTTTTATTTTTCAAATGGAAAAAGAAGGAAATAAATAATTAATATCAAGTTTCAATGAATCATAATCATTTCAAGTAGTTGGGAACAAATATTTTCTCACACACAAAAATCAGTCTAATTATTCCATGATCGACTGAGGAAATGCATTGAAATTAGCTGATCAAAAATGTGATTTTTATATTTTCTCATTTCACAATATTATAAATAATCAATAATCTTCTGGATTTTTGATACTGAAATATTTTGAGAATGCTTCATTTTTGAATTTGTAAAAACAAAACAAAACAAAACAAAACAAAACAAAACAAAACAAAACAAAACAAAACAAAACAAAACAAAACAAAACAAAAGAAAGAAAGAAGAAGAAAATAATAGAAAGAAAGAAAAATAAAAATTGATAACCTTATTTTTATTTTCTTTTTCTTTTTTTCCACATTCATTTTCCTTTCATTCAAGTTCCATGAGAATTCTGATTTGTATTCATTTGCAATCGGACTGAATGTGCAAAGTGCTGATGTTCCATTCGATTCACAACTCCAGTTCTGCTAATCCAATCATCCCTCTCCTTCCCAGACCTCTGGCTATCCCTCCACAAATCATGAAACTTAAATCACACAATGCCGTGGATGAATATTGCGAAAGTTCGTTCATCACATCATTTTCAGAAAACCTGCTTGTTCTTATGGGTTTGTGTGTGTAGGAATCCAGAGGTGGAGCTGATCGAAGAATGACGCGCTTTAGGATTTCAAAAGAAACAATTGAACTTTTGAAAATTTTGAAGCATCTGATGATTTAGTTCGCGATCAAACAGAATTAAAAGCTTTCAAACTGCACAATTGAAAACTTGTTGTTGAATTCTTGCTTACCTCTAATTATGAAACAAACTCCAAATGAAGTTATCAAAATCCACTTCTTTCCACTTTTTTCTCATCTTCTTCGCATTTGCTGCCTTTTTCTGTGCTTCTTCGATCGCTTTCGCATGCTTCATTTTTTCTTCCATTTGACAAGTCTGTTTTCAACTGGTTTTCTGAATTTTCACTGGAAAAAAACTGCTCTGAAAGTTGGAATAAAACTCCTGATAAATCTTTTTAAAGATTATTGAAGAAGAAGATATCATTATGCCATTCGGAAAATTAGCTCCAGTGAAGATTGAAAGAATGGTGACTAAAACATCTGATTGGGAAAAAAAGGCGATGATACAATAATTGTAAAGAAAAAGAAGAAAGGAATCATGAAACACATTTGTGCTTTAACAAATTTGCAGTTACTCTTAAATCGCGAATTGAAGGTCAATTGCTGCAACTGTTTTCGATTCATATGCTTCATAAATTGACACATCATCATTTCTTTCTCTTTTGGTTCTGTGCATTCCGCCTGTTCGTCTCCAATCCATTTGTCTTGTGCTATCAGAATTGACACTCTCCTCAATAAGATGTATTCATGTGAATAAGTTTTGCAAAATCAACAACCTGTATTTGCAAAAATACTTTCAACTTATACAACGTCCTTTTATCTGATCAGAGTTTTCAAACATTTTGCTGTTCTTTTTATTTTTCCTCTTTTTTTCTTCTTCCTCATCCTCCTCTTGTTCAAATGGAGGTTCTGATTCTATTCCACCAATTTCAAAGTTATTGCATCCATCAAAGAGCTAATAGCTTCCTTTTCTCATCTATTGCCATCAAATGAAGCATCAAGAAAATTCAAAAAAGAACAGGCGAATACAGAGAAGGGTAAATTATTAAAGGCTTTGAAACATAAGGAGAAATTGAGAAGATGTTAAAATGAAGTGCATGAAAAGGAAGCTTGTTAACGAGAAGAAAAAGGTTCTGTTCATTCCATTCAATAATTCACATTCTTTGTCACTTACTATCTGAAACGTAATGGAACCTTATTCACCTGTTTCAGCATTTCTCTCTGAAGCGGTTAAGCTTTTGTCTTCTTTATCATCTTTGCTATATGTTTAATTTTGTTCTGTATCATCCTCATCTTCATTTGCACTGATTATCATGTATATATATAAGGCAGTCAATGGAGACGTTGAAGAAAAACATGAAGAGAATGATTTTTCTTCTTTGTATTCATCAATTACTAGCTGTGTTTGCTTTTCCTTCTCTTTTGTATTCACTTTTTTGACTGTTTCTTTTGTTTCTTCTTTCGTTTTTTGTTTGGCTGAAGAAGAAAAAACAGAAGAAGAGGATGATGAAGAAGAAAAAAAAGATAAAAAAAGAACGAAGAGAAAGAGGACGAAAATGAGGAAAAGGAAAATGATGAGGTGGAGGAAGAGGAATATGAAGAGGAAGATGAAAAGGAAGAAGAGAAGATAAGAATAAAAGTGAAGGAAAATGCGTTGAAGAATGAATGAATCGGAGTTACACGTATTGCTAAAAAAGACTCTTTTCTGATTGTTATCAAATTCTTCCTCTTGTCTTCTTCTTCTTCTTTTGTTTCCTTTCTTTTTCTGACTAAACAAATGCAATTTCCGAAAAATCTGAATTCGAAAAAGCTCTTTTGATTCAAACGAATGCAAAATAATATGAAATGTTCAAAGAAAAATTATCATCATAAAATTTTCTGTAAAAAAATCAAATATTTCATGAAAGCTTGTGATAATATTCTCGCGTCCTTCTTTTTCCATCTTTTAAAACACTTTCCTCATTATCGTTTTTCTTTTCACTTCTCCAATTTCATCTTTTTCCTTTCTTTTCAATAGCATTGAAATATTCAGGAAAAACACCAAAAATTGATATGTCAATCTATCATCCAATGTTGGCCTCTGAATCCCATCCAAAAAGAGACCAAAAGCTCCTATGTTCACCAAGTCTTCATTTTCGACAACTCTCCTTTCTGCCATATTTCTCAAGGAAAAAATGCACCCGTAGCAAATTCCCCTGTGGTTATCCTTTGCTGCTCGAAATAACTGAACAAGACTGTTGATAAGTCCAACGTATTCTTCATTCCACAATCGACAACTGCTGGTAAAAATCTCAAGTGTTTTGATCCATCTCCGAATTACTAGCTCTTCATTCGCTTCTTCTTTGCTCATTTTCTCAAATTTATTTTTCCAATTCAAGCACTTTGTTAGCTCTTCCAGTTCTCTTGCTGCTTCTCTAGCAAAGTGTAATTCGTTCACAATAACTCTTTCCAAGCTTTTGTCTTTGTAAAATCTGTCTATCAAAAATTGCCAAATTGATTGATAGACAAGCCTTGTCATGTTCTGATATTCCTGATGATGTTCGATGATTTCTTTGATTTGCTTTAAACACAGTTCTCTTTTCATTTCCTATGCAAAAAAGGAAGAAAAAAAGTTTATAGTAAAAGGAAATAATAATGTTTATTCATTAAATCTGATGTAGCTCAAAGTCAGCAATGCCATTTCCACTTCCATTTGAGTTTCTTCGCTTTCTTTTTTCTTCAAGGCAATTTTCAGGAGATAAGGCACACAAATTGATTACAAATCCGATGAAATTCCACACTTGAGCAAAACAAAGCACTCGCAAAGATCAGTCAGAAGCTTTTCATTCTTTTCATCTTTTTTCTTTTCTTCTTCAATAATCATCTTTTTAAATTTTCTGTGCAGCAAAGAATTATTAAAGTCATAACTCCACAAGAACAAAAGAACGACGCAAAATCCAATATGCTTCAACAACCCAATGACATTTTCCATTGACAGTTTCTTTTCTTCGATCATTTTGTCAATTTTTTGAACAGATCTGTTGAGACTACAGAACCAAATTCTTTTTCATTCATTACTTCCATTAGCAAATTAATCCCTTCGATTATTTTTTCTGTTCAATTTCTAAGCTTCGCTCTTATTCAGAAAACAACTCTTCAAAAATAAAAATGAGAAAAGAAACGGATTATAAAGAATTGAATTCCATAAAAAAATTGGACACCATTGAATTTTATTGAGCTTTCCATCTCCTGCATTTTCGAAAACAGATTGCATTCGGAAAACACAAAAAATTTCGTCATTCACGTTGAATGAACAAATGTTTGGATAGAAGAAAGATGAATAAATTTTATCACAAAATAGCAATAGAAAAATATGTGTGTTTATTCTATTCTTTCTTTTGTTGACATTTTTTATAAGCAACTGTGGATAAAATAACGATTCATTATTAATCTTTATTTGTAATGGATTCAATGATCATCAGATTTGAAAGAACGGAATTATCCATTCATAGAATGAGAATTCCGTGAGTGAACATCACCTATAGAACTTAGAATATTATTTCCTGTAAAGGCAACAAGAAATGAGGCAATACAATATTTTTGAAATTCTGTCTGATTATTTTTGAAAATTGGATGACATACGAAATACAACAATTTTATTTTAGAACAAAAAGACATAGTGTATGTATTTTGTATTGTTCTATATATTGTAAAGGTATTACCATTTGTATCCTTTCCAAAGTGCAGAAATATGAGTTATTGTTGAAATGGCCAATCTCCGCTTTGGAGAGCAATTCGATGAGAATGGAGCAGATTATTATATAGACATTGGGAAATAAATGAAGTTACGCAAAGGCCATGATTTTTATTTGGAACAAGAGGTGAAAACAAATTCAACTATAATATTATAAAATGTAGATTTATGGATAGAATTTTGTGAAAGGACAAAATCTGCACAAAATAATATAGCATTTTGGAATTTAATGCAGTGGAGCAGCTTGCGGAATTTTTTGGCAAGGAAAGTGGCTGGCAATATCGAGAGAAGGATATTAATCACAAAAAAGGCAATAAATCAACGAAAAAAGGAGAACCCCAAAATATCAATTATATTTATAAGGTTTTCCTGTTTCTCGGACTGCGCCAGGTAGACATGGATAGTGACCAATTTCTATTTATGATTCCGCTTTTGCTTCAAAAAAAATGAGGAACTCTATCGGATATATAACCTTTATGGAATGTTTGTTAGTAGTCGAACAGCGAAATGTTCAGTTGCATTTGGATTTCATTCTTCAAAGGGACAGCCATTTTTGCTCAAAATGGCAATTATCATTCGAGGTTTGCTTTCTTTGTCACCACAGCCAATGAAATAGAATTTGATTGTTTGTTTTCATCATCTGTTTTTCAACAAAGCTGTTGTTTCGCTCAGCTTCTATGTTTGTACATGATCCATTGAATTTTGTGCATTGTGCATCAGAGAATGCATTTCAGAAGCATTGTCATTTGCATCATGAGTGTTGATGAATGAATGCCAACCTTTCCATCCATCTTCCTCCTCTTCGCTGTTGAAGCACAGCCAACTCATTCTCTTTGTTTTCATCAGGGTTTATCTTCCTCATCCGCAATCTCGTTGGCATTTGATGCCTTCCAATCACGCAGGCCGAAGAGCGATGTCCTTCAAGCACAGAAAGATGAGCATCTCTTCCTTCCTCTGCAGCCCCATTTCGTCTGCTTCAATCTGCAGATCGTTGTCGTCTATTTCTTATTCCCCTTTTTCTTCTGTGAAGCGAGTTTGGCGAATGCCCAAAAGCACAAAGTGTGTCCATTCAAGCCACAAGCATCCAAAGTCTGCAAACGCTATTTTTTTTTTATTTTCGCTGGAGATTATCTTCTATCTTCTTTATTATTTTTTTTATTTCAAGATTTTGAAGGATGGAAAAAGCGAAGCAAAGAAACATCAATTTTCAATGTTTCTTTTTTTGTTGAAGGAGGGAGAAAGATGTCGGAGAGGAGGTACAGGGCAGGATGGAGAGAAGAAGAGGAAGAATACAAAGATGCAGAGGCACGTAACGAAATTTGGTTATTTTAGAATTCATTTCACTCCTGCAAAAAAAGAACAAACCACTCCCGCAGAGGCGACGACTGCTCAGGTAATGCAGTTCTCTTTGTAGCTTTGCATCTTTGTCCGAAGTTAATGTGAGAAGAAGGAGAAGGAGAAGGAGAAGGAGAAGAAGTTGAAGAATAAGTTGAAGAAGAAAAAGAAAGAGAGTATTTTGCATCATCATTAACAGTTCTTCTGTTGCTCAATGGGTTTTGAGGACATGCTGTTGAATTGCTATTTAAATGGCTGCTTTTTTTTCTTGGAGAAGGAGGACGAGGCGAAGGAAGAAGAAGAGCAGCAGCAGCAGAAGAAGAAGAAGAAGGAGAATCGAATGGAGATTTGAAAGCAATTTCACCTGAACTGAGTTCAGATGGAGTAAAGAAGGTTATATCGCCTAATGATTCATCATCCATCTTCTTCGTATTCCTCCACCTTTTCTTCCTCAGCTATTCTTCGCAATTAACAACATATCGTTCGAACAGAAGTTGTCCAGATTAAACCTTCCAATTTAAATTTTCCTCCTCCTTCTTTTTCCTCTTCCTTTTCCTCTAATTCTTTTTTCAACATATTCATCTCCAAAAATTAATTTAATCCGATTTCATTAGCTAAGTTAACAAATTCAAACATAATCATCCTCCCTTGCTGTACAGACGACTCAATTCAAATTGTTTTTTTGACATTTTTTTCTCGGTTCTTGTATTTTTGATGATTTGTTATTTCTGATCTTTATAATGTGGACAATTCTTCATATGCATCTTTATTTGAACTGCACGAACCGAAATGCTTCTGCTTTTCTTTTTAAATGCATGTTCTAATATGTTCAATTTTATCATATTGATCACATGCCTTCAAAGTCATCAGAACATTTCATATAATTCATTGGAAGAAAAAACTTAAAAATTGAAGCTTTCTTAGAAAAATTGAAATAAAAAGTCAAAAAATTCATAAAAAGCACATATCAGCTTTTATATTTTCATCTGTCATTCAGCATTTTGTAAATAATGAAAAGATCGATTCTTTATTTAAGACCAACGAATAGGAAATATAGGATGATGATCATGGAAGGAAAAGTGTTTTCTGAATTGTCAAGTTCCAGGAAAAGTGAAAAGTGCAGCAAATCATGGAAATTTTTGGAAGAACAGTCATACGGAGACCCTGTTATTTTGATGGAATACATGTTTCAACATACAAATAAAGGAAAAAAGTTATTTCCTCAAATTCAGAAGATATTCAATGGTTTTTCGTTTTCTGTTACTGTATTCTTTATTTGATCAATAATCTTTCAATCTCTTTCAACAGACAAAAACAAATATGTTGTTATGAGGCTGGCATCTGTTTACAATAATGAACTCAATGTTCATTCAAAAGTTTCTATTCTCAAATGTTTATGCCACGAATTCAGCTATCAGCAGCTCCTTATGTTTGGATTTAACTGCACAATCGGAAGTTATAAACATGCAAAGCAAAACAGTTCTTCTGAAATTTTTGATTTCCATATCCAAATAAACCTACTCTTCCACCCTCTAAATCAAGTTTGGATTCATTTTATGATAAAATTGTTCATTTTTTTTCTATATATTTTGATGGATAAACCAAGAGCTCAGCAAAACAGACGAGGAAAAATTCTTGAATTTTCTAATAGAAAACTCAACTGAATCTTCGGAAGGTTCGAGACGAACAGTACAGTTAAACGAATGTATGCTTTATTCTTTCATATGAAACAAATTGAATTTCAAATTAATTCGGAAAAGGCTCAATGGATTGTGAAGATGATGATTTTTCAATTTTAAATTCAGATGATTGCATGGAGGAAGATATCGACCCTCTAAAAAATTATTTTCAAAGTGATCAAATTGTAGACTTGGACTTTGGGTCACCTGAAATAGAAATAAATGATATTAATTCACCCACGTTAAATAACATTCATCAAGGAATAGATCAATGGATTGACTGCGAATGCAGATCACATCAGCAAATCAAAGGTTTAACATTTAATGGTGGTGCTTTAAACATTGGATCATCAAACTTTGATTGTTCAAACAATTCATATGATGTTTATGATGGTGACATAGAAATGGAATCCATCAACGAAAATTTATCTCATTCATCATTCAGAGATCTAAAAGGCACATATGGATCAAATTGTGATGATCGTGATCAATGGCCAAAAACATCAAAAGACACATCGATCTTCCAGAATTCAGCGCAGACAAGCTGTTATCCATTACAAAATTTTGGGAATACATGTTATTTGGCTTCTTTAATTCAAGTATTCAGAACAATATATCAATTTTTTGATCTCATCGAAGTTACAAACGTGTCAAAGAATTCATATTTAGAGAAATTACTACAGCTTGTTTCTAATTTCAAGAGCAATAAATGCTGTTTCAACTCAAATATCAACTCAAAATGGACACTATCATTTGTCAAACAATGGGAAAATGAACACCATTTATTCAGAGGTGATCAGCAAGAATTCTATGAGGCATTTATGAACATCTTCAGTGATTTATCAAAAACAACTACAGACCTTTCAAAAAAAATGTGTGTTCAGATTAATTTCCCCAAAAAGTGCTCAGTTTGTGGCAGTTTTTCATTTGGTTTTTCAGAAACCTCTCCAATTATTCGTTTGAATGGTGATAATATTATCAAATCATTGAACAAATCTTTTCAATTTAGCACATCAAATCATAACAATAGAGATGCATTTTGCGAAAAATGCAAACACAACACAAATCATTTGGCAATTTTAAATATCATTCAGTTTCCAAATATTTTAGCCATTTCACTTGAATCTCTAAATAACAACAGAGAAAACACGTTGAATGTTCCTTTTTGTTTGTCATTTTCAAATGAAATGGAGGGATTGAAATGTGGTGATTGTCATGTTTAGGGAGCTTGTAACTTCAGTTTGATTTCTGTATTGTTTTTTCAAGGGAATAATGAATCTGGACATTTTTTCTCTTTGTGCTTGAATCAAAAAGAGGGCAACGTTCATTTGTCGAATGATGAATGGTTATTATGCAACGATGAAAATATTTCGGTGGTTGGACAAAATGTGCAATCTGAAATAAATAGACAAATAAATGGTGGTTCTCGTCCATTTTTATTTGTCTACGTTCGTAACAATAAACAGCGCTTCAATAATCTTCAGAATCCATTCTCCCCCGACTTATTTAACATTGGACGCGATATTTTCTTGTCTCAAAATCATCACGATGATATCAGAATTAATTCGTTCGAGAAGCATGCAGCAAATAGCATGAAGAACAGTGAAGATGAAGGAACAAATTCTTTGTGCCTATCATCAACGACAAATTACATATCATCACCTTCCCGTTTCACTTCAATTTCTTCAAACATTTCAAACAACACTCCTCATGCAAATGACTCAATTTCTTCATCAATTCAACAATATTCAGCCACTTCATTGCATCAGCCAATTCATTCAAAACAACGCACTTTCTTTAATAATGCAACATCTTCATCGGAAACTAGAAATTGCTTCAAACGAAGAAACTCCTCAATCAAAAAGAACTTCACACAGAATCATCAAAAGCAGATTGATTTTCAAATGAAAAAACCTCCGACTCGAATAATAAACATGACAAAAGCCAAGTTGTTTGAAAAATTTAAAGAAACCCATATAAAAATGTCCAAAAGCACTTTCTATAAAAAAACCAAACATATAAAGCAGGCTAAGCGCCGAACAGATTTATGCCATTTATGCGAAATGTATTCCTCTCTTCAAAAGAAACGAGACAACCTCAAATCAAAGAATTCTGATCTTTCAGAAAAAGAAAATGAAACAATGCAACTTATTGAAGATCATCGACTTCTTGCATCTCATCAACAAAGTCACTTCAGATTTTTGAAGAACAACTTAACTCCAAACGAAGCATTAATTCTATTTGACTTCAAAGAAAACTGGACTTTTCCACTTCGGAGAAATCAACTGAGCAAAGATTTCTATTCCAAAGAAAGTGCATCTCACTTTTGTGTAATTGTTTATGTTTTGGACGATAAAAATAACAGAACAAAACACGCTTTCAATCTCTTTTCGAAGATTCTCATTCATGATTATCGATTCACCATTGAGTGTTTGCAAATCGTTCTTTCATTGCCAATGCTTCAACAAAAAAACAAATTTAATTTCATGTGTGACAATGGGCCACACTTTCGCAATTCACAACTCCTTCATTTCCTTTTGTCTAATAATTCTTCATTTGCAAAAAATAAAACCACCACTTTATCATTTTTTTGTGAAAAACATGGTAAATGTGAGTGTGACGGGGAGTTAGGGAGTTTGACACGTCTGCTAAATTACGAATTGAACAATGATATCTCAATAAATAATATAGATGAACTAATTAATTTTTTCAATAAGATCATTCACAACTCTCATTCACTGAATGATTTTGACGTTAATAAACTAAAAAATACATATCGGTATTTTTTAAGGTTGTTATATTTTTTTATTTTTTCTTTTGATGATTGTTGATCTTCTTTCATTTTTTAATAACATATTTTTTCAGGTACAACGCTTCCAATAAAATTCTTTGGAAAAAGCTGAAGGCAGATGCTGTGAAAACCTTCTTATTTTACGAAAAGCGAAATGAAAATATTTACAGATCTGTTGCTTCTCCATCGAATTCAAGAGGGGATGTCAAGATGAATTTTAAAGAGGAAAGGGTGAGAGATGAAAAAAATAAAAAACAATTTTCAATTCGTGAGTCTGTTCCACAAGTTGAGTTAATTGGAAGCAATACGTTAAAATTGTTCACTGAAAGAAAAAAACATTGTTGTTTATTGAATTCGTTTTGCAAAAGTTTTTTGATTTGTTGTTTTCTGCTTTCAAATAATTTTGTCTTTGTTTCGAAAATGAACTTTTCAAGTTGTTTGTTGCTCAAGCTTCAATTTTTTTGGAATATTTTTCCAAAAAAATTAAAGTACCCCGGATTTTTTTTGTTGTGTGCAGAAAATGAAGGGGCTAGGCTGATTCCGTCCTGGGACTGTGCTGTGACCGGTCCAGCACAGTCCCTTGAAGGCTTTGGGTCCAGAATCAGCCTCCCAGGGCAAACGCTTGATAAGACATTTTTGAACCAATTCAAAATTAAATGAAAGTTTATTATTTGATATTTTTGAATTGTTTTTATATTAACTTTTTCGGCCGAAATTTATGTGAAATTATTTTAGTGTTCATTTCATTCCAAAAAATTTTGAAATATGTATTTTTCGAAAGTTTTGGAGATATTGTTCATTCAAAAATAAAATTACTATTATGAGAATGTGATTTCTTATTTTTTTTAAAAAAAGAAAAAAAACATATGATGTATGCATGTGAATATAAGAAAATACGTTCTCAGAAGGGCTTTTACTGCTTCATTAATATTTAGAATGTTCAAAATTATATATTTAATTTTTTAATTATCATAATTTTTGTTTTTTGATTCATTGCTCTTTTTTTGTTATAGATCTGTGTCGCATTCACAAATTCTTCACATTCAGAAACGGTATTGTAACTTCTGGTTAATTTCATTGAATCTTCTGCTTCATTCTCAAAGGAATGATGAACTTCTTGAACTCACGCAGTTTATAATTCCATGCCATCGTGAAACATAATCAGAAACTGTTTTTATCAATTGGGTGATTTTTTTTGATATCATAAAAAATTACGAAGTTTGATCATAAAAAATTTCCATTAAGGGTGGGGTTGATTAGAAAAATGAAAGTGATGATCTCACGAATATATAGCAAAAATTATTATTATAATTATTTATTTGTTGATTTAAATTTGTTTCCAATTGATTTTATCACAAATTTTGAAAAAAGTATTAATTTTTATTCAAAAAATTACAAAACTGAAGCAAACAGTACGAAACAAATGTTCACTGGTATTTGAAGCATGAAAACAATAATAACATAATGAAATCAATAATTTTTTAATATGAAAATTAGTTTTATGATGTTATTACAAAGAAATTATTTAATTAATTTTGAAGATCTTAAAACATTTGTAAAAAATAAACAATTTTCAAAAATTAACATCGAAAAAGATTATAGTTAAACAAGATATTTATCAGATACACAAATGTTTGCTGTTTGTTTTTCTATAAAAGCAAATAATACTTTGAAGAAGTTATTAAAAAAATTGATCAAACAATGTTAAAAAAAATTGCAATGAAATAATAAATAAATAAGGAAATTGGGGAATTTTCACTTTTTTTAACTTAAAAAACTTCTGTCACATAACCATTCTCATCTCTTAAATCTTTTTTTATCAGATTAGCTGAAAGAGAAACTAAGTCCCTCTTTTATCGCTTCTCTTTCAGCTAATCTGCTTTTGTCAAGCTGCTCCTTTTCAATGCTGACTTCTCAAACACCCCTTGTATATGCAATGGCTGAGGCGGTGGAAGTGTATGTACCTTTTAACAACTGCATCCTCATAAACTGCAATCTCCTTTCATTCATTGTTTAAATCATCCTGCTCTTCCTTCTTTCACCTTTTTTAACGTTTTTTTGATGTGAAATATTCGCTATGTTTTTTGATCGATTAACATTATAATCTCAGCTTCTTGTTTTTGTGCTCTTCCTGCTTTATTTTTCACGCTCTCCCATATCAACCTCTACTCCCCTGGTGCTGGGTTAGGGTTAGGTTAGGGTTAGATCTTCAGCGTCTATTCTTCTGACCGCAACCCTAACATTTTTTGCACGTGTGAGATAAGTACAACATGTCTGCAAAACGTTTTAAGTCATGTGTTCATTTGGTTATTCTGTTTCAACACAATTCATCATATATATGTTGAAAGCCATCCATGTTCTGAAAGGTGTAACTAGGTTATTTTTTGCAAAGTGTACCCTAACATCAGATATTGCCTATTGGTCATGAATCAATGTTTTCAAGTCAAAACAATGTTTGGAATTATTGAAGATCACTCAACTGATGGAAAAATGCAAATCAACAGAAAAACATATCACAGAACTCTTATTCATCATCATTTGAGGATTTCATCTGAAAGTTTTTGACATTTTGAGAATGTTACAAGAAATTTAACGATGAATGAATATGATGATATATTATTTATGAAAATAAAAAATGAATTATGGGTGAAAAAATTTTTAACAAATTTTTATCATGTTTTTGTTTTCAATGAATTTATTTTAAGTTTTAAAAATTGTTTCTTTTTCAAAATGCTTATTTGGAACAAGAATAAACATCTTGAAAGTGTTGGATGACAATTTTGGAAAATCACAATTTGATTCTTTTTTGACCTTGGAAGTCCGCATTGAACTTTTTCTTTTCACTTTTTTTTGAAAGAAATTTTTGAAAGAAAAAAGTTTTTCAAAAGCTGAATATTCATCTGTTTGTTCGTTTGAAACAATATAAAATAACTTTGTTACACATTTGTTTCAATGTATTTGATATCGGGAGAAACTGAAAGAAAAATTGAAAAGTCAGTTCCTTTCAATAATATGAGTGATTATTTTTGAAATCATTAAAAATTTATTGAGAGTAATGAAAAAGCTTGGAAATTATGCATTTGTGATGTTCATTGTGTTTGATGGAACAATGTTGTGAATTAAATTATCAATGCAAACGAATTGTTAAATATTTGTTATTTCTTTTTTTTGCACTTTCTGTAAATCACTTTACTATTAAAAAAAATATATTTGAAAAAGAAAGGAAAATAATGAAAGAATATGAAATTAAAAATGTTCATCATATATTTATTGGAAAAAAGGATTTTGTGATATTGAAACAGTCAATTTAAACACAAATAAATATCAACATTTACAATATTTGTTAATTATTTTGTTTTATTTTTTTAAAAAATGTATCATCAATCAAACTGAATTTTATTTCATCAAATAACATATGACAGGGTGATTATATTTGATATCAGATATTTTCATGAGAAAATTTTTGTTTGACAATTTTGTATTTTAATTTTGTTAATGAACAAAGAAAAGTGACAGTTCCAATCACGTTCATTTCTGACAATTATTTAATCAACTGTTGACTTTTGAAAATATTGAAATAATATATTATTTTCAACCAACTCTAAGGAAAATGATTGAATTTTCTGAATAATCAACAACCAAAATAGTTGTAATTTTAAATAAAATCTACCGAAATTTTCATTATTATGTGCAATTTATTTAAAAAGAACATTTTATTAGACACTTGAATATTTTTTTGGAAAGAAAATAAAAAAAAGACTTCAGTATTTTAATGTTTGACAATAAATAAGAAGTGTTCATTCTTTGTTAATTCTGAAAAATGAAATATATTGATATGATGCGGATATATATATTTCATTAAAATATTAATCAAATAACTTTTCGAAAAGGTTACGAATTCAATTCTGAATTCACACATATTTTTAAAATTTTTTCATTCTGTGCTTGTATTTGAGAAAAAATTTAAAATGAAAAGCGTAATAGCAAAAAGTTTACTCACCTCACACAAAATATGTGATTTGTTTTTGAACTTTTTTTCAAAAAATTTCCAAAGACAAATTATGTGATTGAAAATACTAATTATCATTTTTTCGATCTTATTATTTCAAATAATAGTTCATTTGATCATTGTGTAATTTGGAATTTGAAGCAATATTTTGCTGATATTTATTCATGTGAAGTTATTTACATCAACTAGGTGAAGATTTCTGCACAAACAAACATGAAAACATGGTATGTCACATTTATTTCGTTCAGTATGTTTTTAGTTAACTGAATGTGGTTTTTGTAATATTTTTGCAGTTCTTTTCATCAAATTACTCAACATTCTCCTTCTCCACTTCCCTCTCTTTAAACCTCCAATGCACTTCTAGTTATATCTTCATTGTTTTCTTTTCAAACATTTTCGGAGCCTGCTTATCAAAATTATTCACAATCTCTCATCAAATTACTCTATTCTTCTCTTTTGCCATCTTTATCTAACAAAAAGCGTAATAATCCCAACAAAATCAATTTTCTGAATTGCCATTAATACAATAGTAATTATCAGTTTGTGGATTTTCCTTCTTTTCCATTTTTTGTGATTCTTTCATCTTCTTTTTGCGCAATCTCGCTCCTGCTCTTCAAAAGAAATCGCACCGTTGAAACTGTAGCATTTGAGCTTCCAAACAGGATGATTACGGCCGCTTTTGAGGTGTCAGGCACTGAAGTTATTATTGAAGCTGGAACTATTACACGGATTTCAGTTTTGTTTTAGAAATATTCTACCGAGAGAAGATATGCTATGATCTAACTGATGGTACCATCGATTGAATCAATGCAAATACGCAAGCAGCAAGAAAGGAGCAAAGAACCAATGAAATATCGAAAAAGAGCATTAACTTGTTTCAAAATTTTATTGAAGTTAGCTCAATATTGATGAATTTGTACAGACTTTCTGATGCCAAGCCCGCAAGTGTACAATCATCGCCTGCAATCCACATTGAGATGTTTTGAAGAACGTCATCTCCTCCCTTGAGATTGACTATGTTCAGGAGTGCATTGTGGGAAAAGATGAAGTTGTTTCTGATGGATGGGTATCCAGCTGCGTTTGGATTGTTGCCGGAAAAGAGTCCAAACTGAATGGAATTGTTTCCACCAGAGATTGACGGCCCTCCCTTGGATGAATTGGCAATTGTGGTATCTTTTATTGCTCCCGAGCAATTGAGAAGATCGATCATGGAGCCATTCCACTTGCACAAATTCTTGAATGAATCTGCGTTGGATCTTGGATATTGTGAGTCAGTTTTTCCATCAAATGCACATGAAGATAAGTTAACATCTGTTAAATCTGTCAGAGCTGCAATTCTTCCTTTATCTGAAGATGAGATGCATTTGTGGCTGGTGCAGTTCTCCAATTCCACAAACAAAGACGAAGATGAAGAAGAAGCAGCCAAACAACTTGGTCCAAACGAATTCCTGGTTATGGTTTGAAACGACGATTGCCTGATACTTAACGAGGAATTTACAGATGCAAGGTTCGCAGCACACACATCCTTAAGCAGTGTGTTTGAAATAGCCAAGAGATTCATCTCAAAATCTAAATCTTGGCTTTCAACAGAAAGCAAAGAACTAGGCAGCACAGAAATGGTATCGAATTACGAATGATAGCATTGGATGTTTGAATGGACTCCTGAACCATCTGTGGAAAACACAATCAAGCTTGCTATGCTCTCTGCATTTCTGAATTGAACCTAGTGCAGCTGGGAGTCTTTGCAGTTGTGAATGAGAAGGGAGAATTGTTCAAGTGTGCAACTGGAAATAAGCAACTGCTTCATGGACAGGTTTGCAAGATTGCTGAAGTCCAATAACGCACTTGAATTCATGTCAGAAATGTTCAAGTTCATAAATGAGCAATATTGTCCCCCTCTTGCTGCAACGCACGAAGAACTGAGACGAAGGCAAGTAAAAGTGCATCCGTTGATCGATAGCCTGCCATTCTCCACGAGAACGATGGAGCAGTTCAGTCTCGTTTCGGAGTTTCTGATCCAATCTTCTTGAGCAAATGCTGTATCTGCAATAGACAAGCTGCCATCAGCCAGCAATAACAAGCTTGAATGAGAAGAAGAAAAAGCGCTTCCAAACAAAAACGAAAGAGATTCCATTTTCACTCTCGACGAGCACGAAACGAGGCTTTTCGTCTTGCTTCCGATGCTGCTGTTCAGCACAACACTCCCCCTGGCGCCTTCTGCATCCAGCGACTTGATCGAGACATCGCAAGCGCTTGCTTCCCCTGTCACCTCAGCGCTTTTGTCAATCAGCAAGTTGCTGTAAACTGAAGGAATGATGTGTGACAACGCAACATTTAGCGAAATGCAAGGATCGCTCATCCCACCGCACTTGCGCGTATCAGAGGCGTTGTCAGCTGAAGAAGACGCAAATATTGTCTCTTCTGATACCCAACAATCAGCTCCAACAAATCTTCCTCGTCACAATAATTCTGTGCTGTGCACACCCACATGGAAAGATCCCGAACAAACGGAGGTCTGAAGTCGAGCTGGAAGAGCTCAATGCTGATTTGAGATCTGATATTTGTGCATCTCACATACACGTCTCTTCCCACAAATGCTTTGTTCTCCATGAACGTGGTGTTTTTCAGCAGGAAAGGAAGCAGCCCATCGCTTGCAATTGATGAGCAATCCAGGAACATTGCGCCTCCTCTTCCAGTCGCCGAGCAGAAACACCCCGAGAGAGCAGAAAAACGGCACTCGAAAAAGCCTCCTTCGATCAGGCTCACGATCATTCCTCCACCTTTCTCGCTTTGGCTGCTTCCACAGTTCTTCATCGATGTGTTTTGCACAGACACGCTGCAAGGCTCACTGCCAGTGCAGCTGATGATGGAGGGCTCAGATGGTGCATTTTGGAGAAGCGAATGGAGCGTGCAGCATTTCAGTTGCACTGTTGGACTGTCACCTTCATTCAATCTCTGCGACTCGCCTCCCCACTCAGCCTGCGCCAACACTGTCACAAGGCTTTTGCCCATCGGTTCCATGTTGCTCATCGAGACATTCGTCAAGTCAATGCTGCTCTCATGAGATGCCATCAGAATGTGACTTTTGCATTTGATGGATTGGAACGAACAGAATGACATTTCGCATGCTCCCGACAAGCAGGTAATGATGCAATAAGGAATGGCTGCCTCAGAAGCGCTGGTGAAGGAACAGCCTTGAGCTGCAAAAGAGCTGCCAGCTGTGCTTATCAGCTTCGTTTGCTTCCATCCAGATCCATCCCCACAGCAGATCTCAATGTTCATGAAGGAACATTTCCCTTCGTTTGCAAACACAGAATCACTTTCTTCTGGCTTTTCTGCCTGAGGAGAGATAGCTGCTCCAAAAGTCAGGGCAGGGCGAGACTTGGCATCAACTGAAATCACAGTGACGTTTGAAATATCGACCTCGCTGTTCGCCTGTGCTTCATCGATTATCACAAAAGTGTTCATGTTTTGTTGCGCTGGCTCATCCAAAGCACGAAAGTGCTTCTGCCCATGCTCCATTGTTGCACATGGCTCTTCTCCACTCCCACACCGAAGAACATCCCACCCGCTGTTCCTGCTGAGATGGATTTCCTGAGAAGCAAATCCAATCAGAAATCGGCAAAGATCGAAGTTTGTTTTTGTGGAGTCGCTCCCGACGAGCAGATTTGTATCGCCTGCTGTCTCACTCACTTCAAATGCCAATGTCTGCTTTGTAATGGAAACATTCAGATCTGATGAAAGAAAGAACATGTTTTCCCCGTGTTTTGCAGAGCACTGATCGAAAGCCATCTGCTAAAAGGAGAACGCGTTGGAAGCCGAGCAGTCGAAATAGATGCCTCCTCCTTTTCCAGCTGTTTCATTTTCCGCGCAGCATTTCGTGAATGTGGCGTTTTCCATCGTAAATTGCCCTTGAGCTTCGATATCAACTTTCATTGAGCCTCCATCGATGCTCTGAGCGCCTTTGGCATTCGTGACGTTCCAATGCAAACACTCAACCTGGCTCGAAATTGAGGTTGCAATTAGCACAGCGCTGTTTGTATCGCCGTTGGTGATCCCTTCAAAAGAGCATTGCACAAGAGATATGATCCCACTGCTCGTTGCACCATCGTTCAGCTGTTTGGATGTTGACGATGGAATCACACAGATGAGAGGTTGATTGCCAATGTCTGCGGTTTTCACATTCAATGAAATAACCGTTGTTTGTGTGCTGGCCGTGCTCTCCTTCACTGCGACAGGCGCATGCTGAAGATTCGCTGAACTCAATTGGCAGTAGTCCATATTGAGACTTCCTCCGCACATCTGAAAAAGCCAATAGCTCATCTGATTCAGCTCTCCCACCTGCATATCGAATGCGCACTTTACCAGCGAAAGGTTGCTCTCAGAATTCAAGAATTTCAATGTTTCTATCTCAGCATCGAACAAAGATGGTAGTAAAAAAAAAAAAATTGAATCGATTGACACATTCCCAGTGGCTGACATCACTTTTCCAGTCAGAGCATTCAGCGACTTGGCACAGGTTATTCCAGCTTGCAAAGCATCTGATGATTTCAAGCTCACATTATGCAGATTTATTTCGTTTTTGATTGTTGCTGAGTCGATAACAGCAATCGTCTTTGCACTTAATTCTGCCAGTCTTTTCACGCAATAATCAACTGACTGGCACGGATAATCTGAGAACCCACACACCACAGTATCAGCCCCATCGTTGCTTCTGACATGGACTGTTCTCCCAACTTTCTCCAGAAACAGAACCAACGGAATCGAATGCTCGTGATCATTTCCAAGGAACCCGCGCAAATCATCAAAGGAGCCGTGCCCAAGCTCATAAGCAAAAGGAAGCGTTTCGTTTGTGATCGATTCCTTCAGTTCTGGGGATTGAACAAACAAGTCGTTTCCCTGTCTTCCAGAATTTTTATTGAATGACACAGAAAGAAAATAATAAACTTGCATTTGTGCTCAGGCAAAAAAAACAGCCATCATCTTTACCAACTGAAGAAGATACGAAGCAACACTGAAATGATCTTTTTCAATTGCATGAATACATTCACTGCCCAGGTTAAGGAAAACGAATCAACCATTATCAGAGTGTTAACTTAGGCATCTTTCAATGCGGCATTGCATAAGCTCAATGTTTTGCAGTTGCGAACAGATATTCGATTAACGCTGATCATCAAGATATTTAAAAACGAGGATGTTTTCTTCGGCTTTGATGGATTGGGAAAAGCAATATGATATTTCACGCCTTCCAGACATTTGGACTTCGATACAAAAATTAATGAATGTATGAGAAGCTCAGACAAATTTCAAGAAAAAGTTCATTTGAAATACTTCGTTTTGTTTCAAAGAAGTGATGAACAATAAGGCTTAATATTGATCTTTGTGGTTAATGATGTGAACTGCATTTTTTGTTGTGATAATGACATTCAATCTTTTTGTTTAATTAATTGAAGTCGAAAATTAATTATAAATGTTTGCCTCCGTTTCGAAACAATGGATTTTAACAATATGCACATTATCAATATTAAAATTTTTTCTCATTGAAAAATGATTTTCTTTTGAAATAAAAGTCGTATATAAGAAAATAATTATTCTAATCGCAATTCATCTTGAAATGTTGTGATGCAAAACAAAGATGAGCAAGATTCGTTTTGGAAAAAAAAGAAAACGGAGGTTAGAATTGAATAAAGATGAAAAAAAAGGAGAGAGTATTATCTAAGTTTTTGTTTTCGAAGATTTCTGAAAAGAAACAAAAAAAGTTAAATTTCAAAGAATGTTTAAATTGTTTCTGGATTGTATAATGTTATAATCAAAAATGAATCTTTTTCCACAAAAATTATTTGATTTAAGATTCATTCCTACAGATATGAAATGATTGAGCGGAAGTGAAAATGTGAGAGAATGGGAAGTGATTTCACTTCACATTTCTTTTTGCTCAATTGGGACGTAGTTGAGAGTTGATAGGAGAGGAGAGAGGGCATTGGATCAGAGCCATTGTGGGTTTGAGGAGTTTGGGTGTTTGACGATTGACTATTGTGTTGGGAAGAGTGCGCGTAGCAATGTGAATGAAATTGAAGTTGCCTCAGAATCATGGATAAAGAATGAGATGAAAGTGGAATCATTTGATTTGAGTGTTTCAGGAAAAGAAGAAGGGATGAGGGTGGTTGTGAGGGATGAAGGATCGATAACCCAGAATAACCTTATTGAGTGCACAAAATCATTTGAGATGTGTAATTTGGCATTTGTGTTAAACGAGGAAATGAATGGGAGGAGAAGTGGATAAATCCACTTCTTGTCATCAACCATCACAATCACCAGCAGTTCAGTCACATTTGGAAATGATGAAATGATTGGATTCAATGTGATTTGCATTGAGGGAGGAGGGTTGGTTGTGAATGGATTTGCGATGGAAGGAGGAGTGAGAATAACCGGAAAGTCACCAATAGTCATTTCGAATGGAGTTGAATTGGAGATGAATAATAGCCAAGTGAGTGGAGTGGAAGTAACAGGTGGAAATGAAGGAGGAGGATGTTTGAATGTGGAGATGTGTGTGAATGGGAATGTGAATATAGAAGAATCTAATTTGTCATCAGCATGTTCAGGGGGTGGGGGATGAAATGGAAAGGTATGGTGTGAAGAAAAGGAAAAAAGAAGGAGGAGGTGATGATGGAGAAGAAGGAAAGGTAGGAGAAAATGATGAAACAGACATGAAATGCAATCTGGAAAGTTGGAAGAGCTGAGTATTATGAAACAGGAGATGCAAGAGCAGCAGACTGAACGGGAGATGATGACAATTGAGATAGAAGAAAAGGAGAAAGAAGTGCAGATAAAATGGCTGTGAGAAAAGCATAGAGTGGAGATGAAGGAGAGAGAGTAGAGGGAGCGGGAATGGGTGGGGAAGTCGAAGTCGCTGCAGGACTCGCTCGATATGAAGAAGAAACTGCTTTGGCAATTGTGAAGGGACTTCGAGGAAGCGAAGACAGAAATACAGAAGATCAATGAGAATGCAGAGAGAGAGAGAGAGAAGGAAGAGCTGAACGAGAACATTCGGCAGCTGCTCTACGAAAACAAGGCGATGGAACAGAAGATGCGAGAGATGCGGTTCATTATGGAGACATTTTTCCTGTTTCGCATTAAAAGAAAATTGAAGGAAAGGCCGTATATGATACAGAGAAGGACGAGTTCACTCTTCTGAAGGCGCATAGAGGAGATGTTGTTCTTCCTTCAGTGATCAACGTGAAAGGAATGGAGTATCTGATGAAGCAGAGCATCGACTAGCACGCAGGAGAGAAAGGGGCAGAGCAGAGGAAGATGGCAGGAAAAGAAGGGAAGTCTTCAGCTGGTGGGCTGTCGAGGCAGAATGCTGTTAGCAGAGGAGGAAGAGAAGAGAGCAGTGAGAATGTTAGCGAGTGGGAGATTGTGAAGCCGATTGGAATGAACGAAAGAGAGGAAGAGTCAGAAAGTACGATGTGGAATGCGGAGAGTGAAACAGATGAGGAAGAGAACGAGGAAGAAGAGGACGATGAAGAAGAAGAGGAAGATACGACTCCAGCAGCTGGGAGAAGCAGCAAGACGGGGAAGTCTGCAAATGGAAGGAAAGAAGGAAAGAGCGGAACGAGAGAGAGGAAGATGAGAGGAAGAGGAGGAAGAAGAGACGAAAGAGTTGCCAGAAGAAAAAGGAAGAAGGTCGAGAAAAGCGAGCATCAGATGGAAGTGGAGTAGAAAATGAGGGAATTGCAGGAGAAAGAAAAAGACGTGACGATTGTTCAGACGTGTGTTTTTATATTCATTCATTTTATGAACGAATTATTACAATGTTTCTTTTTTAAAAAAACTTTTTGATTGCTTCAATTTCATGTTTGTTGATTCAAATTATTCTATTCGTTTGTTCAGCTCGTCAATGCCTTTTGTCTTTTTTGCCTCTGAAGACATGTTTCCCGAAAGCAAAGCATCCAAACGATCGAGACATTCGTCGTCGACTTCTTCTCGCTCACCAGCACAGCCTGTCAGCTCAGCCACTTCATTCACATCGATTGGCTCTTCAACAATTTCCTCCAAACGCAAATCTTCTTCGCCATCGTCTTCATCCGATGCATTCAGCACTCCTCTTTCGTCGACATCAGCCACATCTTTTTCATCGCTTGGTTCTGGTTCCATCTACTCTCCCACACCAACAATGCCCTCTGCCTCGTCTTCATTGCCTGCGCCTGCCTATCTCGCGCCAGGAACAACGATGCACACCCTCTCTGCCCACAGAAATAGGAGAACGCCTTCTCCTCAGATGCAAAGCTTAGGCGCATCAAATGCATCTTCATCATCCACAGGGGGTGAAGACGACTAGTTCTTCCCTGAAAGCAAAGCATCTCAAATGTGTGCAAAGCCAATTGCATTGGGAGTTACAACAAATGTCTCATCTTCCAATCCACCATCTGCACGCCCGCCTGCCATTTTTGGTGCATCATCCTCGTCTGTTCGTGCACACACTCCCAAATCAATCTCAAGCTCTGCATCACCTGCTCCATCATCATCATCATCATCTTCTTCTTCTTCTTCAGAAGGAGAAGGCCTCGCAGCCACATTGCAGGTTTCCCGGCAGGTTGTTATGAAGGGCAGCAGAGACAGCTCAAGTCGCCGAATGAGTGACGACACAATATTCCCACAAGCAGCATCGTCTGCCCCATCGTCATTTACTGAGGCTGCACACGCCGCTTCGAATGTGGCAAAGATACGAAGTCCTGTGTGTGGCTCCGCTTCATCTTAGCTGTCGTCCAATGGTGCTGGAGGCTCATCGTCTTTGTCTGCTTCTTCTGCTGCGTCTGCTGCTGGAAAGGTGCATCAGCATTCTTCAGCGCCTTCTTCAAGCACTGGCGGACCAACGAAATCAATTTCACGAGAAGTGTATCCTCAG